>NC_068558.1:34799318-35102348 GCF_022201045.2 Citrus sinensis | reverse complement strand
GAGAATTTGGATAGCTTTTTGAGTAAGGAAGCATCTAGATCTTCCACAGATGACGTAATATCTGGCAAAGATTTTAGGCGCTTGCAATTACTTGCATCTAATCTTCTTCAGATGTAATGGGAGCTCTGGTATTGACTGAAGCATATTGCAATTCCTCAAGTAAAGATATCTCAACTGTGAAAATTGCTTGATACTTGCAGGTAAACTCTCAAGGTTATTTTCACATAGATCTAATGTTTCCAATGAGTATATACAGCCAATCCCTTGTGGAATAGCTATTAAAACACATCACTTAAATTTAGCAATCCCAAAGGAGATAAAAATGATAATAACAATGCAGGCAATGACACCAAACCTATGCATCCTTTGAACCAAAGTTTTTTAAATTTGTTTGAATCTGCAACAGAGGATAGTAGTTGACTAATGGCTGATCCATGTGAACCAATGTACTCAAAAGATTTTAAATTGGCAAATTAAATCTAGTTCAGAACAACTCCCTAAGCCCAGCACTTCAAGCTCTCCTAGATATTCAAATGAAGACGGCAGCTACTCTGTAATTGTAGTCCTGCCTAAATTGATTTGATTTAATGTTTCATTTTCTCCATGCTTTCTGGGAAACTCTCAAGGTTTAAGCACTCGAAAAGAGAAATGCCCAATCAGAGATTTCAATTTACAAAAATTCTAGTTGAAACCCTCTTCAGCCTTGAACAACTATCCAAACTGAACACTTGAAGATTAGTTAGGCACTCTAATGATGAGGAAACTTCTTCTATTGCAGTTTCGTGTAAGTCCAGATCTGTTATATTCCCAGAAATCTGTGGAAACTCTGTGAAATTAACGCAAGATGAGAAATCCATAGCTATAGGAGAAACAAAATGAAGGTTGCTTGGGAAGGACCTAAGACTTTTGCAGCCCCTGAAACACAACCTACTAAGATGGTTGAAATTCTGGATGGATGAGGAAATGTAAGAATATCCTGTACAATTCAAAAAATTTGTTCTCTCAAGATTTGGGGCTTCTGATAGGTCTGGCATCCTAAGGAGATATTGGGAATGGCGGAGATCAACAGATTTTAACACGAAAGCTTTCTATAACAAAAAATAAACAAAGACCATTAAACTAGTATCAATGAATTACATAATTAATTATGTGTTGTATTAAGAAAGAAAAATTTAATGTTCTAGTATTAGTACACCTACCTTTTTTTCTTCCCAAATTTGCTCAACTTTACTGTAAGGCAAACTGAGCTCAATAAGATTCTCTGGTTCAAAATCAAAAGGCAGTGTTTTCAAAGGATATTCGTGTCAATGGAGATATCTCAATTCTTCAGGAAGATATTCTAGACCTTGATCAAGATGCACTTTAGAGCTCATAATTGGAATATCATTATGCTTGGGCATATAGAATTTAAGCAATCTAAGATTGGACATATTTGCAAAGGTTTGAGGACTTAGATGTATATTGTTTATTTTTGACAAATCAAGGAGTATGCCTTCAATTTTATTGGTACCCTTCCAAACAACAGTAAAGAATGAGCAAGCATATAAAATCTATAAAAACTTTTGAAAAATTGATTAAAAGCTTCCTAATTGAAAATAAAATGTGAATTTGTTAATTTTTTTTAATTTATTCAACATTTGAACTCACTAGTGATCAGCCTCTTCCTTTCTCCTTGATTTATAGGCTTTTTCATTTCTCTTTTATCTAAAAGTTCAGAAGATAAACATTTAAAAAATTCATAAACCGAAGTACATGAGATGCTCTATTTAATCTACTTTTCGGTGATTGCAAATGATGCTCTCATTTAAAAGTGTCTGTAGGAGCCAAAAATGTTTAATTGCCTAAATAGCTAGCCTAGGCTTTTTAGTTTGAAAGATATGTTTTTCTATTACTAAGAATCTGAGATGCTCCCGGGTTTTAAAAGAAATGATATTATATTGAATCACTATAAAAATTAAATGAGCCAATGTTTTGGTTGTTTCGTCCAAAAAAGTAACATTGACTGAGGATGTCTTTGGTAATAACAAATTTACTGAAAACATGTGTATGAGAGGAATTTGATTGTGCATATATTGTTAACATATAAAAGTCAAATAGATAGATTCTCACCTTATTTTTCTTTAATACATGATAGACGTCTTTGTGATCCCACAACCTATTGCATTTGCTGATAGAGTTTTGGCGAACAATGGTCTGTACCCATTTCTTGCAATAAATCATGCATTTGCAGCTCATTATAGAATATTGTAATGAGTGACTTATCAACAAGAGCGTCTTGTGATGTAGGATCATCTTGTATCCTTCTCACAAAGTCTATATCTTCTCCTTTGAACGTCTTGTGATGTAGGATCATCTTGTATCCTTCTCACAAAGTCTATATCTTCTCCTTTGAAGAAACAGGCAATGTCAAGAAATGTTTTCTTCTCTTCCAAATTTAGCTCATCATAACTGATTTTCAACACATTATAAATGTTAGGTACAGAAATCAGTTTCAAGTTTTGCAATTTAACCTTCCATTGTTGTTTGCTCTTTTGATAAAGAGAAGAACCCAAAACTTCAAGAGCTAATGGATTGCCATCGGCAGAATGCACCACCTCCTCTAAGAGCTACGAAAGATCATGAGAGCAATTCTTTTCTCTAAAGGCTTTTCTACAAAAGAGCTCGAGGGCTTTATTGTGTTTCAATCCCTTGACCCCATAAATGTTATTCGCTCCACACGTATCAAGTACTCGTTTATCTCTCGACCTTATAATGATTCTACTTCCACCACTAAATTGTAACCCTGTAGCTAAGCATTTTAGTTCTGTGAATTCATCATGAACATCATCAAGAACAATCAACACTTTCATGAGTTGGAGCCTCTTTTTGATTCTTTGAGGGATGATAGCAGTTCCTATTTTCAGATTTTATCCTAACACTTCAGAAATAACCTCATCTTGATCATGTATTACTCCCTTCTTGTTTGATTCTTGTCTTACGTTTCTCATGAAGCACTTGCCTTGAAAGTCTCTGGAAATTTGGTGGGAAACAGCACTAGCAATTGTTGTTTTACCAATACCGCCCATGCCCCAAATTCCTACAATTTGAACATCATGCAATCCAAGAGATAGTAATGATTGAATTTTCCCAACTCGTGAATTTAATCCAACAAAGTCATCTAAATCAGCTGAGTCTGACATCTTCCAATTTCTTGGAAATATCTGCAATAATCTTTTCGACAAGTTCGGCCTCATTCCTACCAAGTTTTGTTAAGATGAGAAAAAACGATGAGTCAAAAGTCAAAACTAACCAAGCTAGGTTACAAAGCAAAAGTGTGCTTTCATTGACAAAAACAGAGGCCGTAAATTTTATTGATTTAAAAAAAAAAAAAGAGTTCTAATACTATTGGATACAAGGAAGGAAGAGTCAGGAAGAGTTACCTAGATTCAGTGGAATCATATCCAGATAAATTTGATCCTTCAGTCAATGCATCCCTCCATTTCTGAACCTTATCTGGAAAGTTGTTTTCGTGGTGAACAAAAGCTTCTCCAGAACTCCTCCTCTGTTTTCTCACATCAGATGGATCTACTTGATAGAAAACCGGTATAACAATTTTGCCATTCATTTTCTTGCAATCAAGAATATTGACAAGTTCATTGAGGCACCATTTGGAAGAGGATAATTACCGAAATATCTGATGTTTTGACTGCAATAAAAAGGGCAGGCGAAATCTCATCACCTTTGTTAAGTTCTTCACCATCAATGAAGAATTGTATTTTTTCCGATGTAAAGCTGCAGCTAGATGGCTAGTAAAACCATTACAAGTATCTTCCCCTCGGAAACTGAGGAAGACCTCGTATTTGCTATGAGCAGTAAGGCTAGAAGAAGAAGAAGATGGAAAACACATTAAATTTTTTAAAAGAAACAGAGATTCTTAAGAGAAGGTGTAACAATAAAATATTTCAGGCATAAACCGTAATCTATATTCTTCCTTCTCTTCAAAATTGAAATTAACATGATTAATAATCAACCTTTGAAATAGACTGACTTCTGCCCGTTAATTGTTCTTTGACTTTTTTGGACTTCTTCCTATCAGATATTTCTACATTTTCCTGAAGTCTAGTACGTTAAAGTCCGACGAGACAACCCCGATAATTGAGGAAACCACATAGTCCGATTAAGAAACAACTAGTTTTACCACTGAGTCAGTTTATCGAGCACTTAGATGGCAGTCTTTAGAAACAATATCAACCAAAACCCAATCATATTAATTAAATTTCAGAATCAACAAACCCATTTTTCTCATAAAACTAGATGCATCTACAATTGAAGAAAGAGAGACACTGCCTTATAAAACAAAAACTGCAAAGGATGAAGAACACGACGAAGGCCGGTTTCATCGCTTGTGCTTTGACATCTGAATTTTACCGCCACTTCCAATGACTGATTTACGAAGTTGTCTTCATGGGCTTCGAGCTTTTTATTGGGCCTCGGTGGGTCATTTTTCAGGTTAATCATGATCACCTCCAAAGTGGCGGAGCTAGACTTAAGTCACTAGACTAATGAAGTTATGGGACAAATTAACTTTGAGTGGTTCTTCTAAAAAAAAAAAAAAAATTTTGAGTGGGGACTATTAGGACCCTTTTGTGTCAAGAAGATGATAGTTTTTTTTTTTTTTTGTCTGAAATTTAAATATGTTTGAATGTTACTGAAGACTAAATAAATCTAAATACAGATATCTGAATAGTATATTTGTTTTTAATTTTTAATGTTCGAATGTAACTAGTAACTTGTTTGTTTTTATAAACTTAATATATCTTAAATCTAATATTTTTACACTTATGACCTTGAAGTGTTATATATACTTGACCTTGAAGTGCTATATATACTTAGAAGTTTAAATAGGTATATATTGACAATGCTATCAAGTACAATTGTATTTATATATTGTAAATATTTCAAAGGTAAGCATTCGATTTATAATTTATGAAAAATTATTTTGATAAATTATTTTTTACAATTTAACATTACATTTATACATAAAAAAATGTTATCTAATAATAAAGAATTTGCCTAAAATTTAAATTGGATGTATGTTAAGTATTTATTCCAAGCCCACGGAGGACAAGGCAAAAAACATTTTGGGGACAAATTAAAAATTTCCCAAGTATTTGGACTTCTAAATCAGTAAGAACCCAAAATTGAAGGAGAAATCTTTAATTAATTCAAGCATTATAAAAATGTCTAAACAATTTTCTATTCAGCAGTTTCTTGCATCTCTAAATTAATTTTAGCTCGATTAAAGTTTGATGAGAGAAGTTCTAAAACGGATCCTATAGCATTAATTCTTTTCAGAAGCTTTGGTTAAATGACATCTCGAAGAGACTGGAGCCAGGGACGTACCCAGCATAGGACCAGGTGGGGCACAGGCCCCAGCTGGCTTTTAAAATATTTTTTTGATGATTATCTTAGAAAAAATATTTTATTCATTATTTGTAAAAATGCCCTAGGTTAATTGTGAAATTTTGAAAGTACCACATGTAATTTTAAAAAATTTCATGTTGCCCCTAACTTAAATGTCTAAATCTAAATAATTTGATCAGTTATTATAATTTCATAAAAATCAACAAAGACAAAAAGAAAAACCACCTTTATCAAATAAAATCTATTAAAAAATCAATTAAAGTAAGTGAAATCTCAACTTTACTCTTTCTTTCGTCTCTTCCATGAAATAAAGTGTGGTGGGTGGAATCCATAGCAGATTAGGTAATTTGCAGTGCTCAGCAATTGTCACCAGTGCTGTGCTCATCAATTGTCACCAGTGCGTGAATTTCTTCTCACTTTCTTCATTTGCATTGCTTGATGTTTTAAAATTGTAAGTTTATTAATCCTAAGTTTTTATTATTTCATTGTTTTTTACATTTTAAAATTACTAATTTTATTATATATTCATGTTTGATTTTTGTGTTGCCATATATGAATATTTTTGCCATTATTAAAAGATTTAAGAACAAATTAATTTATTAAGATTAGTACACTATACAATGAAATTTTAATGAAGACTCATAATATTTTGTCTAGTTCTGTAACTGTAATTTTCATGTATATTTTTTTTTGAAGAAATTTTTCTTTGAATGATAAATATCATAATTATTCGATAAATATATTTCTTTGAACAGTCATGGATAAATATTTAAGAAAGAATTCAGCAACTGCAACCTCATTAGGAAAAATGAGTGGCAATTCAAAAGAAAAAGTTAGTCTTAATTTGCATGATCTTCCCAGGGATCTTGGTTTACGAACAGTAATTTCAAAGTTAGATCCTAATATTCAAGATGAAGTTTGGAGAGCTTATTTGCAAATGGGTCCTTTTCAACCTCAGAGCCATGATTTTCCTACTAGGTTATTAGGAGAAAAATCACGACGATTTGTCCGGAGTTGGTTTGATAATTATCCTGATTGGTTAGAATATAGTATAGTAAAGGAGGCAGCTTTTTGTCTTTATTGTTATGTTTTCAGAGAAGAAAATGGTAGTCAAGGGGCTGGTCCATGCTTTACTGGTGAAGTGTTTAGAAATTGGAAGAAAAAAGAAATGCTGAGACAACATGTTGGTGGTGTAAATAGTGCTCATAATATAGCTAGGCGTCGTTGTGAATCATTGATGAATCAAAAGGCACATGTTGCTACATTTTTCTTTAACCATTCTAAAAAAAATTAAAAGGGAGTACTAACTTTGTTTAACTACTGTAATTGATTGCATTCGATTTCTTTAGAGACAAGGCCTTGCATTTCGTGGTAATAATGAATCTCAAAGCTCAGATAATAGAGGAAACTTTCTTAAGCTTTTACAATTTCTTGCTGATCACAATGAGGAAATTAAAGGTGTTATTTTCAACAATGCTCCAGCAAATCTCCAAATGACATCCCCTGATATTCAAAAACAAATTATAAGTGTTTGTTCAGCTGAAACTTCTAGAGCCATCATTAAAGAAATTGGCGACTCTTTATTTTCTGTTATGATTGATGAATCTCGTGACATATCCACAAAAGATCAAATGGCAATTGTGTTGCGTTATGTGGATAAAAGAGGACATATGGTTGAACGTTTTATTGGTATTGAACATGTTATTGATACTAAAGCTATCTCTCTCAAAGCATCACTCGACACAGTATTTGCTAGACATGGATTAAGCATGTCTAGTATGCGTGGCAAGGATATGATGGTGCTAGTAACATGCAAGGGGGACTTAATGGTTTGAAAACACTCATTCTAAAAGAGAATGAATCAGCTTATTACATTCATTGTTTTGCCCATCAATTATAGTTGGCCCTTGTTTCTGTGGCAAAAAAGCACCAAGAAGTTAATGATCTGTTCAGTTTAGTTCCTAAAGTTATTAACATTGTTGCAGCCTTGTCTAAACGATATGAAATCCTTAAAGAGACGCGTGCTATTGCAGTTATTGAAGCACTTAAAACGGGCGAGCTTAAAAGCGGACAAGGCATGAATCAAGAGATTACTTTAAAGCGTTCTGGCTACACACGGTGGAGCTCACATTACGGTACATTAATAAGCATTATTACCATGTTCTCATCCATAATTGATGTGCTTGAGATTATTGCAAATGATGCATCAAATTCTGAGCAAAGATTTGAAGCAAATTCAACCTTGAAGTTCATGCAAACATTTGATTTTGTGTTTACTTTATACTTGATGAAAAATATTCTTGGTTTTGCAAATGAATTGTCACAAGCATTACAAAGGAAAGATCAATATATTGTGAATTCCATGAAATTAGTTAGCATTTGCAAACTAGGTCTACAGAGGATGAGGGAACATGGATGGAATTCTTTGCTTAGTCAAGTTTCTTCATTTTGTGAGAAGCATTTTATTAGTGTTCCTGTCATGGAAAATATGTTTCTGACTCCTCGAAAATCAAGGTGTAGAGCGCAAGAGATCACAAATATGCATCATTATCGCATTGACCTATTTTGTGCTATTTTGGATATGCAACTTCAAGAGTTAAACAGTCGTTTTAATGAGGTAAACACTGAATTACTTCTTTGCTTGGATTGTTTATGTCCAAAAGATTCATTTGCAGCTTTCAATAAAGAAAAGTTATTGCGTCTTGCTCAACTTTATCCAAAAGATTTTTCTCAAGTTGATCTCATGGCACTAGATACTCAACTTGATGTTTACATAATGGATATGCAGTCTAGTGTTGAGTTTTCAGAATTAAATGGGATTAGTGATCTTGCACAGAAAATGGTTGAGACTAACAAGCACAAGGTGTTTTCATTGGTCTATTTATTAGTCACATTAGCATTACTTCTACCAGTTGCCACTGCCACTGTTGAAATAGTTTTTTCAACAATGAATTATGTGAAGAATCGACTACGAAGTCGAATGGGAGATGAATGGTTGATAACCTAGTTGTGTACATTGAAAAAGATGGATTTGATTGCATTGATAATGAAACTATTTTACAGCATTTTCAACACATGAAATCCCGTCGAGGAATTCTTGATTAGAACAATTGTAATAAGTTAGTTTATTATTAATTTATATTACACTTGTGACTCTATTTACTGTTATCTAAATTTTCAAAATTTATTCTCAAATTGTATTATATTGTGATTTTTTGTGTTGTGATATAAATTCTTAAAATTATATTACATTTTTAATGTGCTCCAGATCAATTAAATTTCTGGCTACGTCCCTGATTGGAGCATTACTATTTCAGTTTCAATTCAAGTTCCGTATATCGTAAAGTAACTAAAAATATATATAAATAAAGATTTGTTGTGGCTCAGCTTAATGCTCGGCTTGATTTGTACCCGAAGAACAACGGGCAATGATGAAGGATATGTTTTTTTTGCTGCTTAGCCATACGCGCCCAAAATAATTGTCATAACATAAATTTGACCAGGACTTGACTTAAGTGAATCACGTAACAGGTGCACTTAAACACAAGAAAAAATGCCACCGTTTTAGTTTGTCAATTTCATAGAAGTTTCAATCTTACAAAGAGTGATGAAAATTTTTGTTCAGCTGAGACTTTTGATGAATTTGCAACTGCATCTCACTGGTCTACGGATTAGATTATAATGTGATTACAGGAGGCAGCAGCCACCCGTCAAGTAAAATAAACAAAGGACAATAACTCAAATTTTAGTGACTCTTTTTATTGTTAATGTGTTGTGATCCAATAATAGCCTTCTATATAGAGAGTAGAGACAACAAAAGCCTCAAATTTAACGATTTTTCATGTTCACTTTTTATCCAAGTCTTTTGATGTTGAAGCAGTAATGAAGTTTGTAAACTCGAGAAGATATATATATATATATATATCATAATCAGGTTCCAACAATTTATTAAAATGTGGGAACGTTATTACACTATGTGGTGTATGTTGTGCGCGGAATGCGGAATCAAGCGCACCAAATAATTACTGAAAAATAAAGGACACAAGAATTTACGTGGTTCGGTAATTAAACCTACATCCACGAAGACAAGAAAGAATAATTGTTTATTTAACAATTAATAAAGTACAATATTTGAGTAACGAATCTCACTTCCCAGAAACCCAAATATACCCAGTACTCTCACACTCTGCAGGAAAGAGAAATTCCCCAGACACACTTCTCTCACTTCTCTCAAAAGCTTAGAAACTTATAAACTTAACAATTTTGGGATGATATCAAATGAATGAAATCCTTAGCTATTTATAGGAGAAATGAATTACTATGCAAAGAATAAAATAATTGAAAATATAATAAATAATTATTATTATTTTCAAATCCATCCCCTTTTTCCATTCTTTCTTTTCGGCATACAAATTCAATTTGATTTTGCTTCTCCAAAGTTTGCATGCTAACTGTTGCAAAGTTGGCTTTGGCTGGCGGCTGCTGACTTTTTGAACAATTCTCCACCTCGGCGAAGATTTATTCAAATCTGAGCCGATTGACAATGATCCTCCAAACTTCATCCCTCACATGATCCTCAAAAGGATCCACATTGGCTGCATCTATCCAATTGCCTACGTACCCAAAGGTTGAGATCAAGCCTGCCGTAATTCCAATTCCCGAAGGACATATCTTAAAACAATCGAAGGATTTGAATTAGTTTCAAGCAATGTTGAAACTTAACTCCAGAAACTACCTTCATCAACATATCTGATGGATTATCTTTGGTATCGATCTTCTTCAACAACACTTCACCGCTCTCGATAATCTCCCTCACATAATGATATTTCACATCTGTGTGCTTCGTCTGAGCGTGATATGTTTGATTCTTCGCAAGGAATATCGCATTTGATTATCAAAGAAGACCGCAATGTTCTCTTGGATTACTCCTAAATCACCTAACAAGCCTTTCAACCAGATAGCTTCTTTTACAGCTTCAGTTGTTGCCACGTACTTTGCTTTCGTAGTGGACAGAGCAATTGTCGATTGTAGAATCGACCTCCAGCTAACCGGACCTCCACCCAATGTGAATACGTAGCCCGTTGTTGATCTTCGCTTGTCAAGGTCTCCAGCGAAATCAGAATCACAATACCCAACACATTATTGACCACAATCCTTCTTGAACAATAATCCAACATCAACTGTCCTATACAGATATCGAAGAATCCACTTTACCGCAAGCCATTGATTTTTACCCGGATTGTGCATGTATCTACTAATCATGCTCACTACTTGAGATATATCGGGCCTTGTGCATACCATAGCATACATAAGACTACCCACAACACTAGCATATGGAACACAAGCCATGTAATCGCGCTCCTCTTGAGATTTAGGACATGAAGAAGAGCTTAATTTGAAATGAGGAGCTAGAGATGTACATACCGGTTTAGTTTTGTCATCCATACCGAATCGTTCTAGCACTCTCTTCAAATAAGACTTTTGAGTCAACCATACGCTCCCATTCTTCTTGTCTCTACGAATCTCCATCCCAAGTATTCTCTGTGCATCACCCAAGTCTTTCATCTCGAACTCAGAAGCCAGTTGCTTCTTTAATCTTTCGATCTCATCTCTATTCTTCGAAGCTATAAGCATATCGTCGACATAGAGTAACAAATAGATGAAAGCTCTATCTGGTATGGCTCGTGTTCCATATTCTAGTGCTGTGGGTAGTCTTCTGTATGCTATGGTATGTACAAGATCTGATATATCTCAAGCAGTAAGCATGGTTAGTAGATACATGCACGATCCGGGTAAAAGTCACTAGTTTGCAGTAAAGTGGATTCTTCGATATCTGTATGGGACAGTTGATGTTGGGTTATTGTTCAAGAAGGATTGTGGTCAACAATGTGTTTGGTATTGTGATTCTGATTTCGCTGGAGACCTTGACAAGCGAAGATCAACAACGGGCTACGTATTTACATTGGGTGGAGGTCCGATTAGCTAGAGGTCGATTCTACAATCGACAATTGCTCTGTCCACTACGAAAGCAAAGTACGTGGCAACAACTGAAGCTGTAAAAGAAGCTATCTGGTTGAAAGGCTTGTTAGGTGATTTAGGAGTAATCCAGGAGAACATTGTGGTCTTCTGTGATAATCAAAGTGCGATATTCCTTGCGAAGAATCAAACATATCACGCTCGGACGAAGCACATAGATGTGAAATATCATTATGTGAGGGAGATTATCGAGAGCGGTGGAGTGTTGTTGAAGAAGATCGATACCAAAGATAATCCATCAGATATGTTGACGAAGGTAGTTTCTGGAGTTAAGTTTCAACATTGCTTGAAACTAATTCAAATCCTTCGATTGTTTTAAGATATGTCCTTCGGGAATTGGAATTACGGCAGGCTTGATCTCAACCTTTGGGTACGTAGGCAGTCGGATAGATGCAGCCAATGTGGATCATTTTGAGGATCATGTGAGGGATGAAGTTTGGAGGATCATTGTCAATCAGCTCAGATTTGAATAAATCTTCGCCGAGGTGGAGAATTGTTGAAAAGTCAGCAGCCGTCAGCCAAAGCCAACTTTGCAACAGTTAGCATGCAAACTTTGGAGAAGCAAAATCAAATTGAATTTATAAGTCGAAAAGAAAGAATGAAAAAAGGGGATGGATTTGAAAATAATAATAATAATTTATTATATTTTCAATTATTTTATTTTTTGCATAGTAATTCATTTCTCCTATAAATAGCTAAGGATTTCATTCATTTGAAATCATCCCAAAATTGTTAAGCTTATAAGTTTCTGAGCTTTTGAGAGAAGTGAAAGAAGTGTGTCTGGAGAATTTATCTTTCCTGCAGAGTGTGAGAGTATTGGGTATATTTGGGTTTCTGGGAAGTGAGATTCGTTACTCAAATATTGTACTCTATTAATTGTTAAATAAACAATTATTCTTTCTTGCCTCCGTGGATGTAGGTTTAATTACTGAACCACGTAAATTCTTATGTCCTTTATTTTTTTGTAATTATTTAGTGCACTTGATTCCGCATTCCGCGCACAATAAGTGGTATCAGAGCCGACAGTTCGTACTTGGGGGATATGGTACTGTTCACGTATACGGTACTGTTCACGTATACGGTACTATTCCTGTATACGGTACTGTTCACATACGGTACTATTCACGAATACGGTGGAGACGACCATTTGTACTTGGGAGACAGTCTATTATAAGTAGTGTATATTTTTGCATGTATAGGAAAGTTCTGTCAACAAAGGCGATAAGAGTGTAAGGATTCTGGTTTTTAATTGGGACTGAGTTCCCGTCCAGTTTCCTGGGAACTTTCCTAGTGCATTTATTCACGCGAAATTAACATCATAGAGACTGTTTTTCAAGTGGAAATAGTTCGTTGAAAAAATGGTAGAAGGTGAAACTTCCAGAATTAGGGAGAGATCTACCGAGACTATTTCAGGAGACACTTCAGGTGGGAGGCGAGATTTGTCAAATCGCTATTCAGCACCTGTTATAGGAGGCCAGAAGATCGATGTTGAAAAGTTTGATAGGAAAATCAACTTCGGCATGTGGAGGCGCGAAATTATGGATGCCCTTATTCAAATCGATCTCGATGTTGTTCTGAAAAATAAAAGACACTTGTATGATGAAGAAATTTGGGATCGTATGAACGAAAAAGCTTGTGGTCAGATCAGATCTTGTTTGACCAAGGAGGTGAAATACTTGGTGAAAGATGAGGAGTGTGTGGTGACTTTGTGGCGTACATTGGAGGAGAAGTGCCTGGTGAAAAGTCCTGAAAATCGCCTTCATGCGATGAGCCAAGTATATGGTTTTCGAATGAAGCCTGGGGTGTCAATGCATGATCATGTTTCAAGATTTGAAAAGTTACTTGCTGATTTGAAGAATCTTGATGAAGATATTAAGGATGAAGTCAAGGCTATGATTCTGTTACACTCACTACTAGAGGAATATAGCTATTTTGTGACTACTTTGATATATGGGAAGAGTGTGATCATCTTTAAAGATGTTTGCACAGCATTGACTAGTTTAGAGATTCGGAATAATGATAAAAATTCTGAACGAGTATCGTCTGAAGCTTTGGTGAGCAGAGATTGGGCGATGGAGAAACAAAAGAAGCGTGGTGGAAAGAATTCTCGATCCAAATCGAGAAGCAGAAATTTAGCTCGAGACGAGTGTGCCTTTTGTCATGAAAATGACCATTGGAGGAAAGATTGTCCAAAGGCTCAAAAGAGAGATGGGAAGAAACCAGCAGCAGCAAACATGGCACGGAAAGATGAAGACTCTGATTATTCACTAAGTATTACTCTTGCAGCATATGTGGCTAGTTCGAGCGAGTGGATACTTGATACTGGAGCAACCTATCATTTGTGTCCCATTAAGGAATGGTTTACGGATTTTAACGTATTGGAATCTGGTGCAGTTGTGATGGGGAATGATCAACTTTGTCGCACAATGGGGATAGGAACAATTCGGCTCAAAATGTTTGATGAAATGGTCAGAGAACTCAAAGAGGTTAGATTTGTTCCAACATTAAAGAAAAATCTAATTTCTGTGGGTACTTTAGAAGCTAATGGCTACAAGGTTACTATTGAAGATGGTATAATGAAGTTTACACATGGGGCTATGGTGATTCTGTAAGGGGTTCGGTGTCACAATTTGTACTATTTGAAGAGAAGTACAACTGATGAAGCAAATGTTATTGAGGCGCACAGTGACACCACCAAGCTATGGCATGTACGACTGGGACATGCTGGAGAGAAGTCTTTGCAAACTTTGATGAGGCATGGACTCTTACAAGGTACCAAAACCTGTAAATTAAATTTCTGTGAGCATTGTGTAGTAGGCAAGAAAACAAGGGTCAAGTTTGGTACAGCTAATCACGATACTCGTGAGATCCTTGAATATGTTCATAGTGATGTATGTGGACCAACCAAGACTGCATCAATTGGTGAAAGCCATTATTTTGTTACATTTGTTGATGATTTCTCTAGACGTGTGTGGGTGTACACCATGCGAGCAAAGGATGAGGTTCTAGAGATTTTCGTGAAATGAAAGAAATTGGTGGAAACTCAAACTGACAGAAAGATCAAAGTATTACAATCTGATAATGGGGGTGAATATACTTCTGATCCATTCTTGTAAGTATGCCAGAACGAGGGTATTAAAAGACATTTCACGGTGAGACATATTCCGCAACAGAACGGTGTGGCTGAGCGTATGAATCGTACTTTACTGGAGAAGGTACGGTGTATGTTATCTAATGCTGGTTTAGATAAAAAGTTTTGGGCTAAAGTTGTGAGTTACGCAAGTCACTTGGTAAACCGGTTGCCTTCTGTTGCAATTGGAGGTAAAACTCCTATGGAAATGTGGTCTGTAAAGTATGCACAAGACTATGATTCCCTTCGTGTATTCGGGTGTCCAGCTTATTATCATGTCAAAGATGGTAAACTAGATCCTTGTGTTAGAAAAGCTATCTCTGTAGGATTCAAAGGTGGAGTAAAAGGTTTCAAGCTTTGGGATCTCGAAGACAAAAAATTTGTGTGTAGCAGAGATGTCACATTTGATGAAGCTTCAATGATGAAAGCTTCAAGTTCTCAGCAGATGGAGAACAAGACCAAAGAGGTATTACAGCGGGTGGAGTTTGATGCAACTCCATATGTACCAGTTAGTTCTACATCAAAGAATAGTTCAACTATGGAGGTGACACCTAGAGTTGAAGAAGATGTTGCTTTTTTTTATATCCTACAAAATGAAGAAACAATTGATGATGTAGATAATGATGATTTTATAGCAACAAGAAGGCCAAGAAGAGACAGAAAGAAACCCGAATAGCTTACTAAAGATATGGTGGTAGCCTATGCACTTCCAGTTATTGATGATGACATCCCTAACACTTTCGGTGAAGTATTACGCAGCAGTGAAAGTGATCAGTGGACGTTAGCCATGGAGGAAGAGATGAAGTCTCTCCATTAAAACCAGACTTGGGAACTTGTAAAGTTACCAAAGGGGAAAAGGGCTATTGGCAGTAAATGGGTCTACACCAAAAAGCAAGGATCTCCGAATAAAAAAACTCCTCGATACAAGGCAAGGCTCGTGGCAAAAGGTTTTGCTCAAAAGGAAGGTATTGACTACAATGAAGTTTTCTCTCCAGTTGTAAAACATACTTCCATTCGTATCCTACTTGCCTTAGTTGCAGAATATGAGTTAGAGTTGGTTCAATTGGATGTTAAGACGACGTTCTTACATGGAGATTTGGAGAAGTGAACATGATCATTGTGTTTACTTTAAAAGACTACCAGATAGAGCTTTCATCTATTTGTTACTCTATGTCGACGATATGCTTATAGCTTCGAAGAATAGAGATGAGATCGAAAGATTAAAGAAGCAACTGGCTTCTGAGTTCGAGATGAAAGACTTGGGTGATGCACAGAGAATACTTGGGATGGAGATTCGTAGAGACAAGAAGAATGGGAGCGTATGGTTGACTCAAAAGTCTTATTTGAAGAGAGTGCTAGAACGATTCGGTATGGATGACAAAACTAAACCGGTATGTACATCTCTAGCTCCTCATTTCAAATTAAGCTCTTCTTCATGTCCTAAATCTCAAGAGGAGCGTGATTACATGGCTCGTGTTCCATATGCTAGTGTTGTGGGTAGTCTTATGTATGCTATGGTATGCACAAGGCCCGATATATCTCAAGTAGTGAGCATGATTAGTAGATACATGCACAATCCGGGTAAAAATCAATGGCTTGCGGTAAAGTGGATTCTTCGATATCTGTATAGGACAGTTGATGTTGGATTATTGTTCAAGAAGGATTGTGGTCAATAATGTGTTGGGTATTGTGATTTTGATTTCGCTGGAGACCTTGACAAGCGAAGATCAACAACGGGCTACGTATTCACATTGGGTGGAGGTCCGGTTAGCTGGAGGTCGATTCTACAATCGACAATTGCTCTGTCCACTACGAAAGCAAAGTACATGGCAACAACTGAAGCTGTAAAAGAAGCTATCTGGTTGAAAGGCTTGTTAGGTGATTTAGGAGTAATCCAAGAGAACATTGCGGTCTTCTTTGATAATCAAATGCGATATTCCTTGCGAAGAATCAAACATATCACGCTCAGACGAAGCACACAGATGTGAAATATCATTATGTGAGGGAGATTATCGAGAGCGGTGAAGTGTTGTTGAAGAAGATCGATACCAAAGATAATCCATCAGATATGTTGACGAAGGTAGTTTCTGGAGTTAAGTTTCAACATTGCTTGAAATTAATTCAAATCCTTCGATTGTGTTAAGATATGTCCTTCGGGAATTATGAACTATGATTGGCTTGATCCCAAATTTTAGGTACGTAGGCAGTTGAATCGACACAGCCATTCTGGATCCTTATGGAAGGATCACTTTGGGGGAATGAGGGTTTGTTGGTAGTCGGCTCAAATTTAGACAAATTTTCGCTGAGGTGGAGAATTGTTAAAAAGTCATGCATGTGACATTCAAATTAAAAAATGCATGCAAAATTCCAATAAAGTACGATTCATACGCTTAGCCACACCGTTCTGTTGCGGAGTATGTCTCACCATGAAATGTCTTTTAATACCCTCGTTCTGGCATACTTGCAAGAATGGATCAGAAGCATATTCACCCCCATTATCAGATCGTAATACTTTGATCTTTCTGTCAGTTTGAGTCTCTACCAATTTCTTCCATTTCACGAAAATCTCTAGAACCTCATCCTTTGCTCGCATGGTGTACACCCACACACGTCTAGAGAAATCATCAACAAATGTAACAAAATAATGGCTTTCACCAATTGATGCAGTCTTGGTTGGTCCCCATACATTACTATGAACATATTCAAGGATCTCATGAGTATCGTGATTAGCTGTACCAAACTTGACCCTTGTTTTCTTGCCTACTACACAATGCTCATAGAAATTTAATTTACAGGTTTTGGTACCTTTTAAGAGTCCATGCCTCATCAGAGTTTGCAAAGACTTCTCTCCAGCATGTCCCAGTCGTACATGCCATAGCTTGGTGGTGTCACTGTGCGCCTCAATAATATTTGCTTCATCAGTTGTACTTCCCTTCAAATAGTACAGATTGTGACGCCGAACCCCTTGCAGAATCACCATAGCCCCATGTGTAAACTTCATTGTGCCATCTTTAATGGTAACTTTGTAACCTTTAGCTTCCGAAACACCCATAGAAATTAGATTTTTCTTTATCTCTGGAACAAATCTAACCTCTTTGAGTTCTCTGACCATTCCATCAAACATTTTGAGCCGAATTGTTCCTATCCCCATTGTGCGACAAGGTTGATTATTTCCCATCACAACTGCACCGGATTCCAGATTATGAAAATCTATAAACTATTCCTTAATAGGACACAAATGATAGGTTGCTCCAGTATCAAGTATCCACTCGCTCGAACTAGCCACATATGTTGCAGGAGTAATACTTAGTGAATAATCAGAGCTCTCATCTTTCCGTGCCATGTTTGCTGCTGCTGGTTTCTTCCCATCTCTCTTTTGAGCCTTTGGATAATCTTTCCTCCAATGGCCCTTTTCATGACAAAAGGCACACTCATCTCGAGCTATATTTCTGCTTCTCGATTTGGATCGAGAATTCTTTCCACCACGCTTTTTCTGTTTCTCCATCACCCAATCTCTGCTCACCAAAGCTTCAGATGATGCTCGTTCAGAATTTTTATCATTATTCCGAATCTCCAAGTTAGTCAATGCTGTGCAAACATCTTTAAAGACGATCACACTCTTCCCATATATCAAAGTAGTCACAAAATAGCTATATTCCTCTGGTAGTAAGTGTAACAGAATCATAGCCTTGACTTCATCCTTAATATCTTCATCAAGATTCTTCAAATTAGCAAGTAACTTTTCAAATCTTGAAACATGATCATGCATTGACACCCCAAGCTTCATTCGAAAACCACATACTTGGCTCATCGCATGAAGGCGATTTTCAGGACTTTTCACTAGGTACTTCTCCTCCAATGTACGCCACAAAGTCACTGCACACTCCTCATCTTTAACCAAGTATTTCACCTCCTTGGTCAAACAAGATCTGATCTGACCACAAGCTTTTTCGTTCATACGATCTCAAATTTCTTCATCATACAAGTGTCTTTTATTTTTCAGAACAACATCGAGATCGATTTGAATAAGGGCATCCATAACTTCGCGCCTTCACATGCCGAAGTTGATTTTCCCATCAAACTTTTCAACATCGATTTTCTGGCCTCCTATAATAGGTGCTGAATAGCGATTTGACAAATCTCGCCTCCCACCTGAAGTGTCTCCTGAAATAGTCTCGGTAGATCTCTCCCTAATTCTGAAAGTTTCACCTTCTACCATTTTCTCAACGAACTATTTCCACTTGAAAAACAGTCTCTATGATGTTAATTTCGTGTGAATAAATGCACCAGGAAAGTTCCTAGGAAACTGGACGAGAACTCGATCTCAATTAAAAACCAGAATCCTTAGACTCTTATCGCTTCTTTTGACAGAACTTTCCTAAACATGAAAAAATACACACTACTTACAATAGACTGTCTCCCAAGTACAAATGACCGTCTCCACCGTATTCGTGAACAGTACCGTTTGTGAACAGTACCATATACGGGAATAGTACCGTATACGTGTACAGTACCGTATCCCCCCAAGTACGAACCGTCGGCTCTGATACCACTTGTTGTGCGCGGAATGCGGAATCAAGCGCACCAAATAATTACTTGTTGTGCGCGGAATGCGGAATCAAGCGCACCAAATAATTACTTGTTGTGCGCGGAATGCGGAATCAAGCGCCCCAAATAATTACTGAAAAATAAAGGACACAAGAATTTACGTGGTTCGGTAATTAAACCTACATCCACGAAGACAAGAAAGAATAATTGTTTATTTAACAATTAATAGAGTACAATATTTGAGTAACGAATCTTACTTCTCAGAAACTCAAATATACCCAGTACTCTCACACTCTGCAGGAAAGAGAAATTCCCCAGACACACTTCTCTCACTTCTCTCAAAAGCTTAGAAACTTATAAGCTTAACAATTTTGGGATGATATCAAATGAATAAAATCCTTAGCTATTTATAGGAGAAATGAATTACTATGCAAAGAATAAAATAATTGAAAATATAATAAATAATTATTATTATTTTCAAATCCATCCCCTTTTTCCATTCTTTCTTTTTGGCTTACAAATTCAATTTGATTTTGCTTCTCCAAAGTTTGCATGTTAACTGTTGCAAAGTTGGCTTTGGCTGGCGGCTGCTGACTTTTCAACAGTGTAATAGTGTAATAGGCATTATATTGGTACATCGTATGATGTAATAGCATTCCTCCACTTTAATAAAGTGAAAGAACCCTCACCAGATAATCACTCTACCACATTTTATTAAAGTACATGAACGCTATTACACCATATATGCCTATCACACGATAATGATGTTACTCGTCATGAATTTTTATTCTTTTTTTTGGGACTTTAGTTAGGACTCATATTGTATTTTGTAGCACAGATATTTTTTGCATAACAAATTTTGAGAATATAAGAAAACTAATAATCAAAATGTCAATTGCAATAAACTACAAATTTATATTTTGTTCAGTATTCTTTATCTAGACAAATATCTTTTGATTTGACATTTTCGTATGAACATAATTTGAACTCCTACAACCTAATACTTTTCGATTTATTATTCTATACATTTTATTATCCAAAATTGTAAAATTTTTTAGGGGCTTTTTAATAATTAAAAATTATATTCAAAGGTGGATTTAATTGAGTAATTTGGTGGGTTCAAATAACTCTACCCATTTCCCTATTATTCATGATTTTTTTACCGAGATTAATCCCCTTTTTTAGGGAAAAAATTAAGGCCTTGAGTTTTTAATATGTATTAGTAGTTCCCCAAATCAATAATGTTAAAAATCCCAACAGTTGATTCCTAACTATTATGTGTCATCTAGTGGATAGTGAATTTCATAATTAGTAAAATTAATATTCTACTATCCAATAAATGAATGTCACGTTAATTGGGATTCGAATCCCTAACCTTACTATTTTCAAATTTTCAGTAGTTTTTTGTTGCCTGCCTTAAAATTGAGGTCATAGTTTGGACCCCATATATCGGACTCTTTTCCCTTACTGCAAGAATGTGATATATGGTTAAACTTCTCCACAATATTGTTAGTTAAAGTATATTTCAAAGCTAATCTACATAGATTTGAAGTTGTATTATAAATATATGTATTTAGAGACTAAAGTCCTAACAGATTCCATATTGTAATATATCATTAAATTGTAACTATTAATTTAAAAATCACTTAAATCAGTAGTGATATAAACTAGTAAAAAATTTTATTGTCAAATAACAAAGTCTTTTCTGACGTTGACAGAAATTACCCAAAATGGAAAGTAAAGTCAAGCACATGCATAAATAATGCCAAAACAATGACAACACAGTAACGTTAAGAGCACGAGAGAGAGAGATGGGAGACAATAAAAGAAAAGCAGTAATAAGCATGGGTTCATGTATATTGTGATTATTTTGTTGTCTACAAAATCACCAAAAATTTGCAGCTGTCAAGAAAGAAATAATTGATGCAAAGAAAGGTAAATTTGCAAAGTAGAAATGCAATAGCACATGGTGGCCTTGCAATAGCTTTCTGCTTTCCTTGATAAAATGCAGTTGTTTTACTGTTCAGAAATTACCTCTGAGTTAGTTGTGTGGTGTCTAGTAACATCATTATATTGCGATAAGGGGGTTGCCATTAAATTATGTAATGGCAGAGTACTGCAGAAGTAAGAGTGAAACAATAACAATGGTGGTAATAAACATGATATTTTGTATCTGCAATTGACAAAATTAAGTTTGAGTACTGCTAAGTTTTCACATGAAGGGACGTGGCATCAGAGATTTTTGAATGAGACTCTATACATCCCATAAGCACCTTCTACATCTACTTTTCTAATAACCCGAGATGTATATAAATTTCCCATTTGTAAATGGATAAGAGTTACCTAACTTTCTTGGAATCCCATTGGACTTGGATGCTTTTGTCAATGCAGCCTCCCTTCATTTCTGAGTCATTTCAAACATTTCCTTGAAATATTTTCCATGCAAAGCAAAAGCTTCCCCAGAACTAGAATAAAACATGTGGAGAAAGGAGTAATACATTCTTCAGCATTTTTCTTTCTGCCCATCTAATAATTTTTCTATGAAATTATTGGAGCTTTCTCATTAGATTGTTTGTAAGATCAGAGAAACCACATAAAAAGATCAGACAAGACAGCCCCGATAATCGAGAAGACCCCCCAAAAAAAAAAGTTTTTGGCAATGAGTCATTTTGACATTTTCTCAAACATCTTGATGACAATCTTTAGAACAACCGTGACTAAGACAGCAAAAACTTGAAAAAGCAACCAATTAATTCTAACAAATACCCACTTGTAAAACAATCATCATTTGTGGAGCATCTTTCCAGGATGCAGAATCTTTAGATTATGATTTAGATTTAATCATAAAAGTGCAATTTTAAAATAAAAAATAATAACCCAGAAATTCAATTATTTCATCACCCAAACAAGAAAATTGCTCAATTATCAATTTAATTGTTTTGGTCTATTTGAGTTGCCATGCCGATCGCACGTGAGACGCACATGGTTACTATGTCAGCGTTAGTCAAACATCAGTTAAAACAGTTAATTTTGGCGCGTCGTAACGGTTTTAGTTTTCTTTAAGTCTGTTCAGTTAACGAGGACATACAAACAGTATTTTTCTTTTTCTTAAGAGTGGAATTGCTAGTTAATATAATTTCTTTCTTAGTGATTTATTCACATTTTTGTTTTCTGCATGCTTACTTAAGGCTTCAAATAGGTGACTCATATTTCAATAAATTAGTTTAAAAAGCGTGACTCATGCTAAAGGAATTATTAAATTGACTCTCAGAATTGCTCCTATACAATTAATATGTTTTCTAAGTAGTAAATTGCTTTTTCAACGAACAGTTATAGTAGATATTTATCATTAAATTCTAAAATAAATCATCTTTAATACTAAAGAACTACAAAGTAACATTGATGTTAAACTACAACATATGCATAACTCCCAACAGCATTATAAGTCAGAGCTTGGCCTTTTACCAGAATGTGGGTTAAAAGATTTGACTTTCTAATCGCATTGTGATAGAGCTTGAATGCCTGAATTCATCCCGACTTTTGTTTTTAACAAAGACAACTGGAAATCAGAGACTCAGAGTCAAGACTAACAGCATCAACAAAACAGAGGATTGACGTGATTCAGCCCGAAACTAATTTCGCTGGAGCAACACTTCAAGATGGCTTTATCTCGACCTGGAAACCATAAAAGCTTACTCTTAAGATTACAAGGAATATGAGTCTGCAAAGAACTCTCAAAATGGCCAAGTAAATCTGGATAAGAACCACAGGTTTTCTCCCGCTGGTCACCAGCTTATACAAAGGTCGAAAACAGTATTTTGCTGAGCTGCCAAAATAACAGTTTGATTCATGCATGTTCACACACTAAGGAACAGAAGAAAAAGCCTTCAATAGATTGCTTGCCGCAAAAGTCTTTCTAGGTTTTCTGCTCTTTAAACTTATCTGAAGCTACTGAAGCTCATCCATGCCACCAAACAGCTCTCATAGTGTATAAATATAACCCCAAAAACAAAAGCTGTCAAGCCACCAGCAACTACCAAATGAGCTTGCAATAACTGAATGCCTTGATAATTATAAGATGGAAGCTGTGCACTGACCAAGAAAATGTTTACAAATTAGTGTATAGTTATATAAAAGAAGAAATAACTATTCTTTTCAAAGAGGAACATCAATCTTCCACTGGATTTATCTTCATTTTTTCATAAAAAGGAAAAAAAAAAAAAAAGGATTAGTCGAGCACATTGAAAACCATAGAAATGATTTATGTTTCAAAACCAGTTTTACTGATGAGTCATTTCATCGAACATTTAGATGACAATCCTTAAAACAGGCAGTACTACCTAGTGAGCTGAGACGCTAACTAACATATCAAAGAAATTCAAAAGAAAAATGAATTCATTTGAAACAGCCCTCATATATGCCTCGGATCCCTAAGCATTTTGGTAGTTTTTTATGATTCATGATTAAAATCAAAAAAGAATTTGGAGGCATAATATCACTGACATAACAATTTTCACTTTTTTTTTTAAATTGATAAAACAGAAGCATACAAGTAAAAACACTTGCAATTGTATGTAGTAGATGTTGAAGAGTTGATTTAGACTGGTAGGTGCTTCTGGGGCTTCTCTCAACCTCAAAAGTCAAAACCTTGCTTAAGATGTAAGATTTCCCTCATAACAATTTATAACCAGCCCCTTTCACAACTAATGTGGGAGAACCCAACGGAGACATAGTTGTTTATAATAAAGTATATCCATACTTGTACATAAAAGAGTAAACCAATCAAATGTAATATACATAACCATCCTAAAAGGAAATTAAGCAAGAACAGTTCAGGTAAAAAGAAAATGTAATACAAGTTGTAATTAATTGATACACCTTCTGAATAAAACGAGCGACTCAATTGTTAAGGAGTGTTGATTTGGTCGTCTCTGCAAATTCTCTTGGGACATGGTTCCAGACTTCCAGTTCCTCTTTATTAGAAGTTCGACTTGTGCTTGCCATATCATCCAATTTTGAAATTTGGGTGGCAAAATTGAGAGTAAAAGTGTTGGGTTTGGTGTCGTTGGGCTTTGCATATACTGGACACACTCCACATCGTTTCACCATGTTTTCGAATGAGGAGAACTGAAATGAGACAGTTGTATGGTGGTTATCATCAGGAAACCCAAAATGAACCCCTCAGACATTAAATCCAACCACGACAAGATCTGAATAACTTTTGAATTCGTTACAATTATTCATAAACAAACAGTGACGAACATGCTTCCTTCCAGAGAGAGTATTCATTTCAAAGCCGCATCTACCGCCAATGTTAAAACAACTATCCCAAGGACCCCATGTGGTTTCACGCAGTACAAAAACAGCAGAAAGAGCAAACCCGATTAAGTTTTGACAACAATGATGGGGCAGTTGCAGGGTTATTTCAGATCCTGAACTTTGATTACTGAACCACTCAGGAATTTTGCTCCCAGGCATAATTATGGCAGAACCCCTGAGTTTACAGGGTTCCTGTAAAATGAAAAATAATGATTTCAGATGTAATAGATCGGAGAGAGAGAGCAAAAGAGAGAGAATAGCGTACCAGTACTTTCAATTCATAAGGTAGTCTCAATGATGCAATTGCCATATGTCGAATCCTCCGTTGTGTATCCGCCAAATTGTTGTTGTTTTTTGCTTTTTCATTAAGTTTCAAGCAATTATTAAACCAGAACTCAATGGACGAATCACGCGGCCCATATCTCGAATAGTTATGTAAACGACGGTAGTGTTTGGATAGCCTTTCGAGTACGGATGCATCTACTTCTTCCAGATATGATGATATCTCTGGAAAAGTTTGGAGTCGCTCGCAATTACTTGCGTCTAACCATTTCAAACTTAGTGGGAGCTCTGGTATTGACTGCAGCTTGTCGCAATAGCACAAGTGGAGTTTTCTCAACCTTGAAAGCTGCTTGATACTTGCAGGTAAACTCTCGAAGTCATTTCCACTTAGATCTAAGTATTCCAGTGAGGATAGACAGCCATTTAAAGCATAGTTCCTTAAATATAGCGATAACCCTTCAAGATCATTTCTATCTGCAACAGAGGACGGTAGTTGACTTTCAGTCCCTTCTCCTTTTTCAAATGTAGAAGGCAGCTCTCTGATTTTTGTCCTTCCTAAAGCATTGTAATTTAAATATTCCATTTTCTCCAATATTTCTGGGAAATTCTCAAGGTCAAAGCACTGAATAAGGTAAAGATTTTGAAGAGATTTCAATTTTAAAATGCTAGTTGAGATCCTTTTCAGCCTTGTGCACTGACTCAAACTCAAAACTTGTAGATTAGTTAGGCACCCTACTGATGAGGGAACTTCTTTTATTGCAGTCTCCCACAAGATTAGCTCTGTCACGCTCCCGGAAATCTGTGGAAACTCTGTGAGATTAACACAACCACCGCAATTAATAGTTACTGGACAAACAAAATGGAGGTTGCTTGGAAAGGACCTCAGACTTTTGCAGCCCTTGAAACACAACATACTGAGATGATTGAAATTCTGGATGGATGAGGGAACGCTGACCAAGTTTGTACAATTCAAAAGATTTATTCTCTCGAGATTTGGAGCTTCTGATAGGTCTGGCATTCTAATGAGATATTGGGAATGAGAGAGATCAATAAATTTTAACTTAAGAGCTTTCTGTAACAAAAGATAAATAAAGACTACGTTAAATTAGTACCTCTAAATTTCAAAATTTATATTGTATTATCTTAAAAAAGAAAAAAATTAATGTTCTAGTATTTGTGCACCATACCCTTTTTCCTCCCCAAATTTGCTCAACTTTACCGTAAGGCAAACTGAGTTCAGTAAGATTCTCTGGTTCAAAATCAAATGGTAGTGTTTTCAAAGGATATTCATGCCAATGAAGATATCTCAATTCCTCAGGAAGATATTCCAGACCTTGGTCAAGATGCACTTTAGAACTCGTAATTGGAACACCATCATGCTCAGGCATATAGAATTTAAGCAATCTGAGATTGGACATTTTTGCAAAGGCCTGGGGACTTAGATGAAGGTCATTTATCTTGGATAGATTGAGGAATATGCCTTCAATGTTATCGGTCCCCTTACAAACACAAACAAAGAATGAATAAGAAGAAAATCTACAAAAACTTTTGAAAATTTGATTAAGAGCCCTAATTGAAGATAAAATGTGAATTTGGTAATTTTTTTTATTCAACATATCTATATAGTGTTTATTTGGTGGGTTCCTATAATAGAATCATTATTTAATTAACTATTTCTCCAAAGTTTAGTGTAAAAGCTGAGAACATAAAAGGTAAACAAATTCATACACCACAACATAACCCATGCTAGTTCACAAGCTTTCAAATTCCATAATTGGTTAATCTAATTTATTGAAAACTCCTATTTATAAAGGAAAATTAATGGTGCATCTCGCCTCGCGTTGTAAAAGTCAAATAAATAGTTTTTTACCTTATTTTTCTTTAGGACATGAGAGACGTCGATGTGATCCCACAACCGACTACGTTTGCCTGGTTCTTTGACAGATTCTTGGCATACAATAGTCTGACCCATTTCTTGCAGCAAATCATGCATTTGTAGCCGGTTGGCCGGGTTCCAACTTGACATTTTAATGAGTGACTTACCAACAAGATTGTTTAGTCCATGACGCGCGGATATAGGATTGTCTTGTATCCTCGTCACCAGGTCTAAATCTTCTCCTTTGAAGAAACATGCGATGTCAAGAAACATTTCCTTTTCTTTTGAATTTAGCTCATCATAACTGATTTTCAATACCTTATAAATATTAGGTTCAGAAATCAATCTCAAGTTGTGCAATCTATCTTCCCATTGTTGTTTGCTCTTTTGATAAAGGGAAGAACCCAAAACTTCAAGAGCCAACGGATTGTTACGGGCGTAATGCACCACCTCCAATGAGAGCCCCAGAAAATCAGGAGGGTAATTGTTTTGTCTAAAGGCTTTTCTATAAAAGAGCTCAAAAGCTTTATTATGTTCCAATCCCTCGACCTCATATACGTAATTCACTCCACATTTATCAAGTACTTGTTTATCTCTAGTAGTTATGATGATTCTACTTCCAGTGGTAAATTTATCTAGCTCTCCAGCTAAACTTTCTAATTGTGTGAATCCATCATGAACAGCATCAAGAACGATTAACATTTTCACCTGTCGAAGCCTTTTCCTAATATTTTGGTGTATAACGAGAGTTCCTATTTTAAGATTTTTATCTCCTAATACTTGAGAAATAACCTCGTCTCGAACATGAATTACTCCCATTTTGTTTGATTCTTCTCTGACATTTTGCCATGAAGCAGTTGCCATGAAAGTGCCTAGAAATTTGGTGGAAAACAGCACTAGCAATGGTTGTTTTACCGATACCGCCCATGCCCCAAATTCCTACAATTCGAACATCACGAGATTCGAGACATAGCAGTGATTTCACTTCCTCAATTCGTGAATTTAATCCAACGAAGCCATCTAAATCAGTTGAGTCTGACATATCTTCCAATTTCTTGAAAATATCTGCAGCAATCTCTTTCACAAGTTCCGCCTCGGTTCTAGTAAGTGTTATTAAGATATAAAATAAAGCAATGATGAGTCAAAACGGACTAAGCTAGGCTATAAAGCATTAATATTCTTTATTGATAAAAACAGAGGTCGCAAATGATTATCGGAAAAAAAAAAAGGAAAAAGGTTCTAATAATATTGAATACAAGGAAGAAATAGAGTTAAGAGTTACCTGGATTCCGTGGCATCGTATCCAGATAAACTTGATGCTTCGGTCAGTGCATCCCTCCATTTTTGAACCTTATGTGGAAAGTTCTTTCCATACTCCACAAAAGCTTCTTCAAAACTCCCCCTCTGTTTTCGCACATCAGATGGATCTACATGGTAGAAAACCGGTATCACAATTTGGCCATTCATTTTCTTGCAATCAAGAATCTTGACAAGTTCACTGAGGCACCATTTTGGAAGAAGCATAGTCTTTTGAGAAGATAATGACCGAAATATCTGATGTTTCAATTGCATTCGCGAGGGCCGGGGAAATCTCATCGCCTTTCTTAAGTTCTTCATCATCAATGAAGAATTGTATTTGTTTCTGATCTAAAGCTGCAGCTAGATGGCTGGTAAAGCCTTTACGAGTGTCCTTCCCTCTGAAACTGAGGAAGACCTCATATTTTCTTTGAGAAGAAGATGAAGCCGTGAAGTAAATTTTTTGACAACTGAAGCAAAGAATTCGAGAGTAGAGATTGTGAAGCAAAATGGAAGACTTCGCTGCTCCGACCTTACTATCCTTTGCTTCCTCCTTTCTATGCGATTTCCTTGAAAATTTCTTGGAGCTTTCCTAGGATATTTTGCAAATTTTACTAATAAAAGAAAAGCTGTAATGTACATGATGCATGATGGTACCATATGTTTTGCTCTTTTGGAAAAATGAAGAAAAAGCAAAAGTAAGAAAAATATGATAGCAGGTCCAGCGAAGGTGGTCCACAAGTGAGTGTTAATTAAAATCACTATTAGCTCATGGGAGCTAGATACCTCATATTTGTATTAATTCGCTGCTTTATTAAGAAAATTATAATGAAGTTAAAATTTCTATAGGGAAACAACAGAGTTATTTCTAACATAGAAAAAATTGTCCACTTAAGCCCAAGTCTAGTCAAGCACGCATAAAGCTAGGATAAGATAACACAATAATGCGATGGATTCAAAAGAATTTAAAGCAGTAATATACAATGGGTCCTTTCGTAGCAAGAAAATGCAAAAGCACCTAATAAAACGCATCTCAAGAGGACAATCACATTGTAGATATTATTTAGTGGGAGTTTTCATATTTTATTAATGTAGAAAAGTTATTGAATTATATGATTTAATAATTCAATAGGTATAATATTATTAAGAGTGTGTTTCAGACAATTGTGCTACCACAATGCAGCTACTCCGCCCTTAAATTTTTTATGAGTTTAAATAAGAACATAGGGATAAATAACTGCTCCAAACACATCCTAAATCATATAACTTAATAATTTTTTTTGCACTTTATTAAAGTGCACATTTCTCATTAAAACCTAAACCTGAGTGCAAGATTGCATCACATTAATCTAAATAAATTTATTGCTATATTCTTAAACTTGTCAAACACATCCTATATCTTTCTGCATCAGCTTTTCATTTTCTCCACTAAACTAAAATCCAACGCTCTTAAAAAGCAACATAGGAAATCCTTTTCAAAAACTGATGATCAGACCAAATTTTCTAAGTAGCATATAAAGAAGATTTAAATTAAATCAAACAAGACACAAAAAAAGCATACACAAAGAAGAATTATTAAAGAAATATTTTTGCAGGGGCGGATTTGTTAGTGAGCTATACCGGGCTGCAGCCCGGTATAAAAAGAGAAAAAAAAAAATCAATTAATTTGATTAAAACTAAGAAAAATGCCATTAATGTTAATTACAAAAATACCATCAATTGTTAATTACGAAAATGCCATCCATTATTATTACTTTTCCTTCAACCGACACCTTTAGAAAAAACTAAAAAACTCCATCATTATTCTTCATTCTTCATCATTATCAATTCACCTTCCAAATTTGTTCATATCCTCATTCTTCATTCTTCATCCGTCCCTGCTTCCAATTTCGCTGCAATCTATACATTAAGGTGGTGTTTGGTTTTAAGAAAGGGGAGGAGAGGAAAAGAGTGCAATGGAGAGGAAAGGAGAAGAGAGGAGTAGAAGAGAGTAGTGAAATTAAATTTCATTGTTTGGTTTGACATAAAATTTGATAGGGAAAGAAATTGTAATTTTTTTCTGTGGACAAATTTATCCTTTGCTTTAAATACTAAATTACCTATATTAGTAATAAAATATAATTTAATATTAATACAAAAATTTTTTAATTTCAAAAAATTCTAAAACAATTCATGATTTATATTTAATATAAAATTAATTAATTTAATAGACTAAACTATTTAATATAATTTAATATTAAATATTATTTAATATAAATAAAAGTCGGTCAACAAAAGTCAACGGTGGTCAACGGCGGCCGGTGACTTTTCGACGGAAGTCCGGTGAAGTTCCGGCGGTACTCCGGCGAAGTTCCGGTATGCCGGCGGTGATCCGGCAAAATTCCGGCGGAGGTTTGATGAAGACCGCGGTGGTCCGGCGAAGACTGGTGGTGGTTAATTTATATTTATATATTTTCATATTAAATAAATAAATAAGTTTATTTATTTTATTAAATTTTTTAAATCATTCATTCAATTTGATTAATATAAAACTATTTATAATATTAAATTGATAAAATAAAATTATAAATAATAATAATTAATAACAATAAACAAGTTAAAATATTGAAGGGTAATTTTGGAAGCTTGGGTTTTCAGCATAAGAGAAATTAAAATTCTTCACTCTTTGGTGTGGAATTCAAATTCTACATTATAAGGGATATTAAATTCTAATGGAAATTAATTTCTTATATATTTTGTATAACCAAACAATGGAAATAAAAGTAGAATTTAAATTACTTTCTTCGCCCCCATTCTCTCCTCCCAACCAAACATCACCTTAGAACTAGGGTTGGCAATTTAAGGGCCTGGGCCGGGCTTTGCCAAGCCCAGGACCAGGCCCATATAATGTTAAATAAGTCCAGGCCCTCTCAAAGCCCATCCAAGTTGGGTGGGCTTTGGGCGGGCCGGGCCTTGACGGGCCTGGGCCGGGCCTCGGGTTGAGCCCGGGCTTTTACGAATTTTCAAATTTTTTTTAAAAAATAAAACTGTAAATTTTCAAAACATAATTATCCAATACATAATACTACAATCGGCTAAAAACTTAAATATAATTCTCTAATACATAATTAGCCAACACAAAATATAAAAATACTAACAATACAAGTAACGTACATAACATACAAATCAACCACTAATATAAAAAAAAACTAATAGAGATTTACCGATTTAGGAATTTTGACATTTTGTGACAAAACATTTTCCCTTTCCCTTTGCCTGATTTTTTTATTGTTTTGTTTAATTTTTTTTTCAATTTTATAATATATTATACATTTTTTTTAAAAAAAAAAAAATATATATATATATATATAAAGCCCTTATCCATAATATATAATATATATATTATATTATTTATTATAAAGCCCAAGCTTAAGCCCAGGCTTTTCATTTAGGCCCTTGACTGAGCCCATATATTATGGGCTTTATTAATTATGAGCCCTTACCCATACTTTCAAGCCACGGGCCCGGCTTAAAGCCCGCGGGCCTAGGTCGACCCAGGCTTTTCTGCCAACCCTACTTAGAACTTGTATAAATTATTAATTTTTTAGATAGATTTTATTAATTTATTTTACATATTATTTTAATTTATTATTTTGAATGCTTGAATGGCTTTTTTTTTTAATTAGTTTTATGATTTATTAGTTTGAGTTGATTTATTATTGTTATTTTTTCACTAATAATATTTTTTGAAAATGGAAAAGATGAACAAAATTGAATTGTTTAATTTATTTAAGCATGCTAATTAAGCTTGTAATTATTAATTAATTTATTAATTCTTATGTAGTTTCATGTTATAGTTTCAAACTAATTCATTTATTTTACATATTATTTTAATTTATTATTTTGAATGCTTGATTCGTCTTGTTTTGACTCTTCTAGTGTCTACAGCCACAACAGAGCATGCATTTTCAGCCATAAGCCTTATCAATACATCATTTTGCAGTAAGATGGAAAATGAGTTTCTTTCAAAATTTATGGTTGCCGATGCTAAAAGAGAAATTGCAGATACTATTGATCTAAAATCCATAATTGATGAATTCTATTGTTTGAAGCCGCGAAAAATACAATTTTAGTTATATTTTTGTTTTGAATTACATTTTTATTTTCCTTTTTTATATAATTATTTTGTTTAAAGTAATTATTATTTAGTGTAACATTTCTAATCTCTTCATCTTATCATGTGTATTTTATTTTTTTATAAAATTTTATGTTCACTTTACAATATAACTTTCTTTTTAAATTTAGCCAGGGTACTTTAAAATCCTAGATCTGCCCTTGCTTTTTGGTTAGAAGTGAGATAAGTGTCACTCCAATTTTCTTTGTCAAAGAGATTAAATACACAAGCCCAGGTGTGCCAGCTTGACTTAATTCTAGAAATTTTCAGCTTTAGCAATTTCTAGCACTTTCTCTATGTTTTTACATACTTAAGAATTCTCTAAAGAGTAGTAGAATGTGGGCTTTACTTCTTAAAAATTTTAAATAAAGAAGAACTTTTGAGAATTCATTAACTAAATCTTCTTACCTTACTTTTTTCATGACTTAAAATATTTTATTATATTTGATTACAACAATTGCATAGGCATAAGTTTAAACTGACTATTTTACCCATATAAGGCAAACTACCAAGAATTAATTTACTTTAACTTCTATATTTTTCTAATATTATACTAAACTCATTGTTTCCGATACTACTTTATTAGTATGATTATCAACTTTAATTAAACTAACATTGTACCTCTCCACATTACCTTTTGAATCCCTCTTGATCTTAAATATCCATTTGCAACCAATAGGCTTCACATCTCCTAACAATGGGACAAAATCCCATACGTCATTGTCCTCCATAGACTTTATCTCCTCATTCATGGCATCAATCCACTTATAAGACTTGGAACTTTCCATACCTTGACGAAAATTGATCGGATCATCTTTCATCACTCCAATATCTACCTCAGTTCTTGGAGAAATACCATATAGTCATTTGACACACCACTTCTCCTTTCTCTAGTAGGTTCTTGAGGTGGTAGAGTTTGTTCCTCTAGAATAACTTCTTGTATACAGGGTTCTCTAACATTGTCTTGATCTATTGTGTCTTGAACAAAGACATGAATGAGACCCTAATCAATGCTAATAATACCTATCGGAATATCAACATATTCCTTTTAAAAAATCAAGTCCTTAACTGTATCTTTCCCAACAAACTCGACATTCTTTCCCTACTAAAAAATCGACTTAATCGTGGGATCATAAAACTTGTACCCCTGGATCTTTTAGGGTATCTAATAAAACAATAACTCATCGTTGTTGAGTCCAGTTTCTTCTCATTAGGCCTATAAGACCTTGTCTTAGCTGAACATCCCTAAACATGCAAGTGTTTTATACTAGACTTTTTGCTTGTCCAAAGTTCGTAAGGGGTTTTGGCACTCGCTTTAGTTGGAACATTGTTAATGATATATTTTAGACTTTTAAGCGCTTCTCCCCGGAGTGATTCTAGTAAAGTAGGATAACAAATCATACACTTTATCATGTCCTTAAGCATCTTGTTTCATCTTTCAACAACACCATTCATAGTGGGCGAACCCAGCATAGTGTATTGTGGGATGATTCATATTGCTCTAATAATTTAACTAATGATCCTGAATGTTGTTCACTTGAACCGTCATATTTGCTATAGTATTCACCACCATGGTTAGATCTGACACTTTTGATTCTTTTGTCGAGTTGGTTATCAACTTCAGCATTAAATTGTTGAACATATCCAAGGACTATGACTTTTCATAAAGGAGATATATGCAACTATATTGAGAAAAATCATCTATGAACACCATAAAATATTGTTGACCATTCCAAACAACTATAGGGAATGGCCCACAAATATCCATATGTATGAGTTCTAAGATATCCAAAGTCCTGTTGGCCTCAAATCTCATTTTGTTGTTTTGTTTCCTTTTTATACTTTGTGTGCTTAATTGTAGTGATTCATTAAATTAAGTAACCGTATCAATCAAATAAAGATTATGATAACCTGATAAAGAACCGAAACCAAACAATTTTGAATTATGAAACAAACAAAATTTGTCATTCTCGAATGAACAAAAAAAAAATTGTTTTGTCCAAAGTAGAAATAGAAATCAAATTCCGTTGAAAGGACGGAACAATAAATATTTCATCAAGATCTGAATGAACAGCCCTCCAATTTTGAACTTTTTCTAACATTTTCTTGCACTGTTTTCCATGCTTAACAAAGACATCCTTGAAACTTCCAGTTTGCTTCTGCACATCGGATGGATCTACATGGTAGAAAATTGGTACAACCATTTGGCCATTTATTTTATGGCATTCAAGAATCTTGACAAGTTCATCCAAGCACCATTTCGAAGAAGCGTAGTTCTTAGAGAAAATGATTACTGGAGTCTTTGATCCTTCGATTGCGCTCAAAAGGCTTTAACTTTCTTTCGACATAAACCAGCATGGAGATGGCTTGTAAAGTTGTCATGAGTGTCCTCTCCTTTGAAACTGAGGAAGACATCATATTTGCTTGGGGAGGTTGAAGCCATAAGAGCAACGTTTTCTTCTCTTTGAGGCAAAAATAGAGATTTTTGAGAATACATGTATAAACAGAGATTTATGGCTTTCTGTCTCTTTTGTTTCCTGTGATTTCTTAGAGTTTTCTTGCTGATTATTTATCATTATCTTTTTTTAACAAGAAGAAGCCTTCGACATCTTTATTCATGTTCTTGGAAAACCATAAAATCCCAACAAGTCTTCTTGTGGACATTTTAATGATTTTCAAAGTTTAAATTTGTATACCCAACTGACGTTGCATTGCTACAACCTACTATGTCTTTAGTGTTTATTTTATTATCTCATGCACTAAATTGAAAGACAACTTTGTAAGTGCACCATTGTTATTAGTGATACGGTTTCATAAATAGTAGATGTAAAACCAAATCAGTTTAGACTTTGGTATTTATCTTGCGAACCAGTTTTCCTGTAATTTCTTCTGATCTTCTCATTAGATTTTTTTTTTTTTTTTTTAACATCATTTACTTGAAATAGGAACATCAATTCCTCTTTGTCCTATTCTCCATTCCTTTTATTCCTATCCCAACCTCCAAACTATAGTCCATTGAAAATCCTCCTCCTGTTTATTTATATTGAAATTGTTGAGAAGAAGGGATTAAGATTTATGATGGCCGGTAGTGTGTAGAGAAATGAGAAATAATATTAATTTATTTAATTAAATTAGTAAATCTATACTTAGTTGTAAAATATTATAAGGATTTTAAAATTAATATAAGAATTATTAGAAGTAAGTACAAAGAATATTGTTATGAAATTAAATGGTTCGACCTTATTATTATTTTTTTTTCAAAGGGGTAAGTTAATTAATAGGGTGGAAAATTATCATCACCCATACAAACTTCACGTTTGCATCTTGACAACACGATGTCATCGGTATTCAATTTACAAAACAACCCTTTGTGAAAGTGAAATAAAAAGATCGAGTTGTCAAGACGCAAGCGTGAATTCTAAAACCAGCTGCAAAACGCAGCGTTTCTGCTGTTGTTAGTTGGTTTCAGTTCTCAGGTAAAATGCTTATACCTTTTGTGTTGTTTCCTCCATTATTCTAATTCACCTAGTTCACTCTTAAAATTAAAATAATCAAACTAATTAAATAATAAAAATGATTATACATTACTTAATATTAAGTTTATGGGTATTTTAATAATAATTCTTTAAAATATTCCTAATGAACTTGTTTTATTTTTTCTCATTTTCAAGATTACTTTTAAAAATTAATGCCGGACACATTTTTAATTTTAAAAATAAATTCGAAAATAGCAGTTTTACTCTATTTTTATTTTATGAAATCAGCAATTGGAAAACAAAAGTTTGAACAGACAGATAATGACGGATTCTGAAACAGCTATGACTTTAAATGGGGTGGACCATCTACAATAGTATAGTTTTCTTTAATTAATAAGTTGAAATAACCATCAAGGGAAATTATATTATGTATGAGCTTGACACAAACTCTTAGCTAATTCCAAAAGTTGTTATGTTATAAGGTCTTCCAATTTAAATATGACTAGAAAAATAAATTCAGTCGCAGCTGATGTGTTTGGTTCATGGCATTATTTTCAAAGTAATCCGATCCATTGCTTGAAGCCTAATTCATCCAACGCTGCTGCCCAATGTCCTTGCGTATGATAGCTCTTATTTGTCCTATTTACTTGATTCATCTTAGACTTGCTATGTGCTGAGTCATCTGAACGTGTCATCAACACTTGCTGAGTCAGGCAGCCACGTCACTTTTACAGCTGGTAAGACAGCTCTGAGGTGATTAAGTTAAGATCTTCATTGGGACATTTTATCAAACACTTTTCTAAAATATAACTAGCACCCGCAAATACTAACAATCACTTAGCACAAACACCACTCAACTGTTGACAGAACTCTCGGCATTCAACTATTCAACTATTCGGAAAGTAAGTAAAATTAGATGAAATGCTTGGATATTAATTTAAATATTAACACGGGATATATAGATTTATTATCATATACTTTATTGCATAATTGATTAAATTAATAATTAAACATGAAAATAGATATATGTACAATTTTTTTTATTCTATGGGGGTTTAGGCGGGACCCCTATCTGTCATTAAGAACAGATAAAAAAAATACATTTGGAGGGGGACATAAACCAAAACCCCCAATCAAGAAAAATAAAAATAACAGTAAACAAAATGATCTAGGCATAGCCTAACATAAGAAGAAAAGGACTAATGCAAACGGTGATAATATCTCTTACGATACTTGCGGCCAGCAAGTAATTTAATGCCTTTTTTTTTAATGACTAACAATGGTAAAATCAGGGCTAGAGTCAATTCTCTCAGAATTCTCAGTAGCAGACATGAAATGGTCATTATTCGCCAAGTGATCGTCATAACTATCATCATTATCAGTATGAGAATTGTAAAGCCTAAAATCTGTGTTGGATGATCGATGAAGATGTGTATTATACTCACCTGGTTCTTGGATCCTAGAATCATGAGTCGTGACATCCTAGCCAATCGGCTCCTGAATGGAAGTAGAGTCTGTAGCGTTAGCTCGGCTCTCCGTAGGACCGATCGGAGACCAAATTGAAGTGCTTACAACATTTAATTTTCTCACCAAATTTCCCTATGAATTTCCTGTGACTTTCCCCTAGCTAACTCTTTTTTGGCGTTTTTGGAAATTTCTGGGAAATTTTATATTTAGTATATTACACAAATTTTTTTCGAGTGAGACTAATTTAACTTAAATTAGAAAATCTCATCCTTTTTTAATATTATTTAAATAAAATTTTCTATCTTTCATTTTATCAGTCTACATTCTACCCATTAATTTTCCTATAACTTTTAGGTTCCTTTTTCCTTGAGGTTCCCATTGAGTTACTCTCAATAAACCATAAGAATTACTTGAGTCATTTTACAACAGTTTGATGATGATATTTCAAAATATCAACGACAAGTTGTCCCTAGATAATATCATTCTGTTTAATTAATAGTTAAAGAGCGGTGATCAAGTGTGGATATCCACGTAAAAATTGCATCGAGATAGAGTTAAAAGGGGAACTTTTAGCACGTTAAAAGTAAAAAATAGTTTCCCCCCCCCCCCCCCTTTTTTGAACTCTGTTTGCGTGTTAAATTCATCGTACTTGAGCACCACTTAATAGTTGGAAAAAGCATCCTAGAGAAATTATTGCAAATATGAGCTTGAAATAGACTTTTCAACTAATTCCAAAACATTAGTTGTGTAATTACAAATGCGATTGGATTATGAGGGCTTAAAATTTAAATAGGAATAGAATAATAAAATCAGTGGCATTCGATATGTATAAAGATTGAAACTCTGAATTAGATCTACATACAAAGAATTTCTGAGAACAACACTACTCTTTTAATCATTCATAATAATCTACACATACATTGTTTCTTGCTCGGCAAGATGTGTTCCGTACATTTGCATTGCTGTCAAACTAATCCTAAGGCTACAAGCAAATTAATCCAACGGCTACAAGCTACTACTCAATGCCTTTTCATATGATAGCAATAAAGAACATAATAACAAGCGTTCAAATCATTTAGATAGTTTCTCCAGGTTGATTTAAAACGCAATAATTAAGTAAATTGCCGAAGCCTGATAAACACTAAGACTAAACAATGTCAGATGTCTCATGTCAAATTTCTGATCACACATAAATGGAAAAATTATCAAGTCATGTCTTATGATCATGATAAATTCACAAAAGTTAATGAGATTATTTGAACACATAATTCAATATTCATATAATTCCAGTGAATAAAGAAGTTTGACAACTTTTATTTCGTGTAAAAGAATAAATGCTGGGGTCTTTCTAATCCTAGCAATAACAGAATTTGTGTAGTCCGACAATACTCTGTCACTGTTCTTATCATAGTTTTTGGATTTTACTTTCGAACTGATGAGCCAGCAAATTAAATTACCATTAATGAAAGTGAATTAAAAGCAGCTTCAAAAGGCTGCGTCTTAGCTGCTGTTAGTTTTTAGTTTCATTACTTAAGTCCCACATGCATAAGTCGTGTGACTGAGGTAAAAAAAAAAATGGTTAGATGGCTAATTAACTCACCTATAAAATCTTTAAAATTTGGGTCATCAAATGATGCACCAATACATTAAAACTTGAAGCACAAAGAGGAGTAATTTAGAATCTTGTATTCCCCTTACATTGTCATGACCAGAAAAAAAAAATCGTATAAGAAGATGAAGTTGTCTGTTCGATTTTATTTTTACATCCAACATTTCTCATATCTTGAAAGCCCTTCCATCTCAAATTAAAATATTAGTAGCAAAAGCCTAGTGCATTCGTTAAACAACTTATAGTCTAGGAAGCAAACAAAGGATTAGAAGTTCACAACACCGTTACAGGGATTTAAAATAAAACAACATTCCCACACAAAACACCAACGCAGAGAGATAAACTACCCGAAATGAACATATGAAAAAGTCTTTAATGGATTTCTTGAGTCAAGAGTCTGGCTTGATTTTTCTGCTCTTCAAACTTACCTGTGTATAGCTTCCCCAATGCTATGTACTGTACAAGCTGCGTACTGGCCAAGAAAATGTTTTCAATTTTGTGTACTTTCAAAATGTTTATTTTCTCAGAATAGAAAAAAAATTAATTAATTTGTAACAGCCCTCACGTATGTCTTGGCTCCCTAAGCATTTTGGAGGTTTCTTATATGGTTCATCAGCAAGATTAAAATCAAAGAAGAAAGGAAAGTAATGTCTCTGACATAACAAAATTACAAATTTGGAAAAAAAAAAGATTGTATAAAATACAACTTTGAGAACCATATAGCATAAGAACACTTCCACAAATTACTGCAACTTAGTAGAGACTGAAGAGTTGAATTCCACTTATAGACACGGCCCACTTGTTTTCGTCTAATGTTAACAATGAAAACAGCAACAGAGGATTAACCGATGCTTTGAGTTGTTAACAGATTGCAATTTATTATTAACTGATGCTTTGACTTATTAATTCTGAAACAAGTTAAATAAAGAAAAGTTATTTTCAAAAGTGATAATGAATGCATAGAAAAAACATCAATCTTAAGCAAATCATAATCTGGAATAACAGCATTTTGGACATACCTAAGGAAAAAGGATACGTGAAAAGGAGTGGCTCACTTGTTAAGGAGTGTTGATTTGGTCGTCTCTGCAAATTCTCTTGGGACTTGGTTCCAATTCCTCTTCATCAGAAGTTCCTCTTGCGCTTGCCATATCATCCAATTTCCAAACTTCGGTAGCAAAATTGAGAGTAAAAGTGTTGGGATTGGTCCCGTTGGGATTTGCATATACTGGACACACCCCACAACGTGACACCTTGTTGAATATCGAGAAGAAGTCAAATGAGACAGTTGTAAGGTGGTTGTCATCAGGAAACCCAACATTCCCGCAAGGATTAAATCCAAGCACGACATGATCTATTTTAGTCATCGGATAAACAAACCATAATGTCTTAAAGCACCGGCGACGAACATGTTTCCTTCCAGAGAGAGTCGTCATTTCAAAGCTGTATCGAAAGTCGATGTTAAACCCACTCCATTCAGGATCACACCATACAAGGACAACGCAGAGAGCAAACCCGATTAAGTTTTGACAACAATGCCGCGGCAGTTGAAGAGTTATTTCGGATCCTGAGTTTTGATTGCTGAACCACTCTGGAATTTCGCTCCCAGGTAAAATTAGAACAGTACCCCTTAGTTTATAGCGTTCCTGCAAAATGAAAATCATGATTTGAGATGTAACGAAACGAAGAGAGCGAGAGAGAGGGGCAAAAGAAAGAGAATTGCGCATCACTTGCAACTCATAAAATAGTCGCAATGATGTAACTGCCATATGCTGAATCCTTAGTTGTGAATCTGCCAAATTCTTTTTGCTTTCTTCTTCATACATTTTGATGCAATCAACAAACAAGAACTTAATGGACGAACTGACATTTACATCTTCCACCTCATCGTCATAGGAGTATTTGGATAGCTTTTGGAGTAGGGATGCATCTAGTTCTTCTGGACGTGATGGAATCTCTGGCAAAAATTGGAGTCGCTTGCAATTACTTGCTTGTAACCATTTCAAACTTGGTGGGAGCTCTGGTATTGACTGAAGCATACTGCAATTGCTCAAGTCAAGCCTTTTCAGTCGTGAAAGTTGCTTGATACTTACAGGTAAACTCTCAAAGTTATTTCCTCTTAGCTCTAGCCATTCCAATGAGGGTAGACAGCCAATCTCTTCCGGAATAGCCGTTAAGGCACAGTTATTTAAATTTAACCAATTCAAGGAAGATAAACCGGATAATAAGGATGCATGCAATGACACCAAATGTGATAATAAGTGTGGTAATTGACTTATGGTTGATCCATGCGCACCAATGTACTGAAAAGATTTTAAATTACCTAGTTCAGACCAACTCTCTAAGCCCAGCGTTCCAAGCCCCTCTAGATTTTCAAATGAAGGTGGCAACTCTGTAACTGTAGTTCTGCCTAAATTGATTTTCTCCGAGCTTTCTGGGAAACTCTCGAGGTTTAAGCACTCATTAAGACAAAGCCAAATCAGAGATTTCAATTTACAAATGCTAGTTGAAACCCTCTTCAGCCTTTTGCACCTATTTATGTACAAGTATTCAAGATTAGTTAGGCACTCTACTGATGAAGGAACTTCTTCTATTGCAGTATCGCACAAGTTTAGCTTTGTTATATTCCCAGAAATCCGTGGAAACTCTGTGAGATTAACGCAAAAGGAGCAATCAATATTTACAGGAGAAACAAAATGAAGGTTGCTTGGAAAGGACCTAAGATTTTTGCAGCCTTGAAAACACAACAAACTGAGGTGGTTGAAATTCTGGATTGATGAGGGAACCCAAGCTAAGTTTGTACAATTCCAAAGATTTATTCTTTCAAGACTTGGCGTTTCTGATGGGTCAGGTATCCTAATGAGATATTGGGAATGGCTGAGGTTAATAGATTTTAACTTGAAAGCTTTCTGTGACAAAAGATATACAAAGACTACATTACTTAAAAAAGTAATAATGAATTTGACAATTAATTATATTTATAATTAAAAAAGTTAATATTTTGGTAATAGTACAACATACCTTTTTTCCTTCCCAAATTTGCACAATTTTACTAAAAGGTAAGTTTAGTTCAATAAGATTCTTGGGCTTGAAATTCTCTGGTAGTGTTCTCAATGGATATTTGTGCAAGTGAAGATATTTCAGTTTCTCAGGAAGATAATCTAAGCCGTCTGGAAATTGCACTTTAGAATCTGAATGCTGCTCTTCGAAGCTCATATCTAAACCCTCAGGTATATAAAATTTAAGCACTCTCAGACTAGACATATTTGTGAAGGCTCTTGAATCTAGATTGATGCCTTTTATTTTGGCCAAATTCAGAAATATGCCTTCAATTGCATTGGTCCCCTTATAAAGAAAAACAAATAATGAGTTAGCCTTAAACCCAAACCAAATGAAACATTTGTAAGGTTCATTAATGAAAAGGTCCTTGGATGAAAACAACTTTTGCAATCTTTAGTTTTTTTCCCTTCTTTCTTTTCTTTATATTGAATGCCTATATGAGAGAAAAAGAAAATTTGGGACTATTTGCAAAATTAAAAAAAAAAAAAGAACTCTGAACGCCGTTGAAAATTGATAAATTGATAATTTTGGAATTTTCTCTAAATTACCAACATGTTATCCTGACACCCTCAGATTTATATTGAATATTGAATAGCTAAATAAAGAGGTTGAGAAGATTGGGCCTATTTGTTTGAGATAAGATTTGGATATGGTTTTTTTTTTTTTAAGTTTATAGAATCCTAAATGTTAGTTCAAACCTTAAAAAAAAAAAAAAAACAATGTAAGTCGATTTTTTTTTCTTTTCTACCTAATTGTATTCAAAGTCAAATTCAGATACAATTTTCGAAAATATACCTCGATAGCTCATTTCTTATAATTTTTTTGTGACAAAAAAAAAAGACCAATATACTCTTAACAACAATTCAATAACAATTAATTTTAACACCTATCTACGACACATCCATTCATATATCTACAGTCTAAAACGCTTTTTCTCAACATGAAATCTAATTTTATCATTCAAAAGTATATTTCAACGAATATTGCATGGCACAAGTTCTATGATCCGAATTTCTTTGACTTGATTTCAAATTCGGTTAAACTAATATACTTATTCCAATTGAAGAGTTACAGAATCTTACCTCATTGTGCTTCAGTACATGGCGAACATCCTTATGATGCCATAACCTGCTACGTTTGCCTGGTTCTTTGATATCTTCTTGACGAACAATCTCTTGTCCCATTTCTTGTAATAATTCATGCATGTGCAATCTGTTGTTGTGTTCTGTAATGAGTGACTTATCGATGAGGATACTCAGTACATGAGTCATATTGTATTGACGATCATGCAGTAGTATTAGCACACGATCTTTACATTCTCCTTTGAAGAAACATGCAATATCCAAAAATATACTTTTCTCCTCGAAACTAAGTTCCTCATAACTAATTCTCAGCACATTATAAATGCGACTGACGCCAGAAATTTGTTTTAAGTTATCCAATACGTTTTCCCAGTCTTGTTTGCTTTTTTGATGAAGGGAGGATCCCAAGACTTCAAGAGCCAACGGATTGCCCTCGGCATATCGTACTGCCTTCTTCGACAGCGCCGTAAGATGTTCAGGGCAATGACTTTGTCTAAAGGCATATTTATAAAAGAGCTCAAGTCCTTCATCCTCGCTAAGTCTCTCAACCTCATATACATGTTCGTCGTTCACTCCGTGTTTACGAAGTACTTGTTTGTCTCTAGTGGTGACAACAATTCTACTTCCAGGACAAAATCCATGAAGCCATCCAACGAAATATTTTAGTTGTTCGAATTCACTGACATCATCAAGAACAATGAACACCTTGGTACGCTGGAGCCTCTCTAGAGTGTACGCTGGTATGTTAGGGCCTCCCATTTCAATTCTTTCTCCTAATAATAGAGACACAACTTGTTTATGTAGATGCACTAATCCAACACCATTTTCTATTTCTTCTCTGACATTTTCTATGAAGCAATTCCCTTCAAACTCATTGGAAACCTGGTTAAAAAGTGCTTTAGCAAGGGTTGTTTTACCGATACCGCCCATGCCCCAAATTCCCACAATTCGAACGTCCGGAAAACCTACGCATAGCAGTGATTTAATGCACTCAATTCGTGAATTGAGACCAACAAGACCCTTTGATGAATCACTAGAAATTGATTTACATTCCAATTTCTTCAAAATATCGTTGACAATCACTTGTACAAGCTTTGCCTCGGGCCTAGCAAGTATCGTGCATGAAATTGAAAAACAACGAGTGAAAATGATAAAAAGAATTAAGAAAAAAATGGAAAAATGAAGACATATGTGATGGATGATGAGAGTTACCTTATTTTCGTAGATTCATGTCCAGATAGATAGGATGTTTTGATCATTGCATCTCTCCACTTCCGAACCGTTTCTGCCTTCTCTTTGAACTGTTGTTCGAGCTTAACAAAACCTTCCCCAAAAGTTCCAGTTTGCTTCCGCACATCGGATGGACTTACATGATAGTAAATTGGAATAACAGTTTGCCCCTTCAAGTTCTTGCATTTAAGAATCTTGACAAGTTCATTCAGGCACCATTTTGAAGAAGCATAGTCCTTTGAGAAAATGATTACCGAAATCTTTGAACCTTCGATTGCTTTCATGAGGGCAGGCGAAATCTCATCTCCTCTGTTGAGATCTTCATCAATGAAGGTTTTTATTTTCTTTCCACACAAAGCAGCATAGAGATGACTAGTAAAATTCTCACGGGTATCCTCCCCTCTGAAACTGAGGAAGACATCATAATTGCAAGAAGAAGAAGATGAAGCCATGAACAGATATTTCGAAATTTAGGAACAGAAACGGAGGATCTTGAGAGTTGAGAGAGTAGATGTAAGAATGAAATGAAAAACTTGTAATATATATATATATATATATATGTTGAGTGCTTGCAGTTTTTTTTTTCTTTGTTCTTTTTTTGGGTCACCAAACTCTCTTGAACAACACATTACACATTAAGGATCCGTGTGGTATAACTTTTTAAGTAGAGCTTTTATTAATAGAAGTTTTATAAATAGAGCTTTTACTAAAAAAAATTAGTTGTTTGGTTGTCAATAAGATTTTTTATTAAAAATTTATGAAATTACTTTAATAGACAAGTTTTTTAAAATTATATTTTTTAAAAATTGTCGAATAAATAGAGGATATTTTAACATTTAAAAAAAAAATTCAACCTCTACTCTCAAAAGCTCAAAATTTGAGCTTTTACTAGTACAGACAAAATAGCTTATTTAAGCTTTAAAGTTCTATTAGAAAAACAACCAAACAACTAAAAAAAATTAAAATAAGAGTTTATGAGATTAAATAAGCACTTATGCCCATTAAATAAGCTGTACCAAACATGCACAAAATATCCTACGATTTTTATTTATTGACTCTTTTTTGGGTTTCCAGGAAATTCTAGGAGTTTTCCTATTTAATAAATTCTAAATACATTTTTCCAACGGTTATGGGGCCATATATAGTTTATTGCAAACAAAATTGCCATAAATTTGGTGCAATATTCAAGAAAGAAATAAGAGCACAGCTATTTGGAACCAAAAAAAGAAAAATTAGACAAAAATATTAATTAGAATCATAGAGTTTTATTTTATTTATTTATTTTCCAGAAATGTTGAACAGAGTTTCTCAAATAATTAATTAGAAGCCATAATTCTGATATATTTAATCACTTCTTTGAGTTGTTTGTTTTATATTTGAAGTTTTAATTTGGCTTATTTTGAGATATTTTGATATTTTAACTTGTTTATTTTTGTATCCAGTCATATTGTAAGACATTTTCATTTTTATGGGAAAAGTAAAATGTCCTTACTTTTATCTGAATGATCATATGTCCGAATGAAAAAATAATTTTTTCCCCCCACAAATACTCTCATTAACGTACTTGCTTCCTATCAAGAAACAAAAAATCCACTATTTTTTTCTAACTAATTTTTTTATAATTAATTAACGAGGATTTTGACTTCGTCCAATGAAAGATTAAGTAAATTTCAATTTTATGCAAATTCATGTCACTTGGTCGTATTAGAATTTTTCCAGCTCTTGACTTTTACTAGGTCCAATTAATGAAAGATTAAATAAATTTCAATTTTATGCAAATTCATTTATTATTACATAAAAATGTGTACAAATACTATGTAAAATTCTTGCTGGACCAAGGTAATTTGTTATTAAAATTAATTTTTCATTACATCTATATTTCAAATGCTTACCTTCTAAACATTATAACATATAACATGGTAAATAAATACTATACTAAAGCAGAAAAAAGATTTATTATATGAATATCGGTGGGAGAATAAGAATTTCAAGTAGGATATATTTATTTTAAATACATATAATAGTTATAAATACCTATATTTTTTTTAAGTAGCATAAATACTATACTTCTAAAAATTATAAAATACTTTCAAGGTAAGCATAAAAATATTAGATTTAAGATCATTTATAAAAATAAAGAACTTACCACTTATAGTAAGAGATTGTGATTCAATGTTGACTTGATCTTTTTTCTAATTGTTTAGAAAGATACAATTGGTTGTTGTTGAATAAGAATATGACACTAATTAAAATCTTAATCTATATTAGTATACATGTACATGTGACAAAAGATACGAAAAGTTGAATACCTGTCAGCTCAAGTCTGTTAGTCAGACATTAAAAAATGAAAAATAAACATATCATTTATATATATGCATTTCAACTTATTCAGTCTTGAGTAGCATTTAAACCTATTTAAATTTATAAAAAAAACGTTGCGTTAAATTTTATATATATGAAGTAACAAATAAATTTCAAATATTGAAAAAAAAACAGTAATGAACATGGTCCCGCCAGCGCAAGACTTGGAGGAGTCAAGTCAACAAGTCAACAAGTCAACAAGTCAAATATACAAAGAAAAGCAACAAAGACTACATGGAATGACTTTGGGAACTGATTCTGTGCAAAGCCCGGCATAAGAGTCTTATGATAAGACCGTACAGGCTACAACACGGCTTCGGTTAGACGAATTTCTCTGTTTTCACTGCTGCTAATTTGAAAAGCAACAAAGACTGGCTTCGGTTAGACGAATTTCTCTGTTTTCACTGCTACTAATTTGAAAAGCAACAAAGACTAAGTGAAAATACTGACAACTGGAGCTTATTGATGGTTTCGTTTATGGACTGCTGTTCAACTTCAGTAAACCCAACTTTCAAGACGCAACCATAAAGTATTTGACAACAGTTGGACTATTGCCGCCCCCTCATTAATTTTATTTAATCTTATTATATTAAAATTACATTTAAGAACAAATATAAATAAAATTAACCTCATTTATATTTTCTTTCCCTCTTCAAATTTATTTTACTTGCACAATATAAATTTCTTTTATTATTATTAAAATATTCTGAATTTAAAAAGTAAACCTCCTCTAAGCCAAAATCATATTCTTGCAATATACATAGCAACAAAATTAGGATACAACATAGTGGGAAAATAAATTTTACCTCGCTACAAATAATTTTTTAACGATTCTCAAACTAATTGTTGCACCCCAAGTTTATAAGTATGATAAAATTATATTAGATCCATAAAATATTCATTATTTTCTAATTTTTTTTTTACTTTTTGTTTTAGATATTTTTCTTTAGAAATTAAATAATAAAGAAAGTTTGAATAGAGGAATGCAATTATTAAAACTAAAAGAGTAAGAAAGTTACTAGAAATTGCAAGATTTATAAATGAAAAGAGTGTTTATTTAGTAAAAGGGTATTTTCGCCATTAAATAGATTATAATTGAAAAAAAGGTTTCAAGAAGATTTTGGAGGGGTGCTAAGAGTCTTGCTCATTTGACAAATACTTACAACTATAAAATCAAGGTCACACTAACGATGAAATGATCACTTGTTTGGGATTGACACTGTTGAAAGCAATAAACTTGTTTGACACAAATAATTCATTTAAGTGGAATGAGGTGTTGAGTTGCACGAGGCCCTTCATAATGCTCCATCATCATGGTCCTCCAATATTATGCCCATGAAGCGTTTAATTGAGTGGAGATTAGCTTTACACTTTGGATGCCATTAAAGGATTCCTTTAGAGCATGTTAGGGGAGTGGACTATGCTTGGTGCTATGATGAAAGCTTGGTGGAACATGTTAGGTGATGTGTATTGTTATGATTATGTTTGTGTTTCATTCACTATAAATACTTATGCCATTTGTGTTGTAGGCATCAAGTGTAAGAAGAATAAAGCATAAGAAGAAAAATAGCTTCTAAGAGTGATTTGTGAACATTGTGTGGATTGTTCTTATAATGTTTTTGAGCTTTCTTTAATAAAATTTATTTTTTATTCTTCAAATTCTCCAATAAAGTGGTATCAGAGCTAGTAAACGGTGCTACACATAGCAATGTAGCATATCAAGTCAAAGAGCTCGATGAGATGAAGGCAACGTCGCAAAAATCAACTCGATCAGAGGCTGAACGTGCCCTCAATCATTACCAGAAGTTTTTGCCCTACAACTGAGTCGACTCACCGAGTTGAACCAAGTGAACTGAGTTAAACCACACTGTTTCAAGACGAGCCAAACCGAGCTGAATTGAACGGTGTTGGAAATGAGTCAAGTCAACTAATCCGAACCGAACTATTGACCACCATCGACAGCTTACCAAAAGTTAACCCAGTTCTTCCCAAGGTTTTTCGACGTTCCAGATCTATTCGAGCATTTAGAATCTCCAAATTCTTGTTCAACTTGTAAATTATGGCAAACGATGGCATGATATTATTCCAAGTTCCACAATTGAAGGGAAGCAAGTTTGACAACTGGAGTATCAAAATGAAGACTCCATTAAGTGCACATGATGTATGGGAAGTTGTGGAAAAAGGCTTTACAGTGCTAGAAAATGAAGCAAATTTAACCACGGCACAAAAAAAGATTTTAAAAGACTTGAAGAAGAAAGAGAATAAAGCAAAGTATTCTGGCGCAATCTCCTTAAAGGAAGCATGGGAGAAGCTAGGAACCTCTTACAAAGGAGTGGAATAAGTTAAAAAGGTTTGTCTTCAAATATTAAGAGGAGAATTTGAATCCTTACATATGAAGTTATCTGAATATATTTCAGATTATTTCACTCAAGTTGTGATTGTTGCTAATGAATTAACAAGAAATGGTGAAGAGCTAAACGAAGTAAGGATTATTAAAAAGATACCTCGTTCGATGGATTCGAAATTTGACCATATTGTTGTGACAATTGATGTAATAAAAGATTTAGAGGCTATAATGATCGAACAACTTCTAAGAAGGTTGCAAGCCTACTAAGAAAAAATGAAGAAGAAGCATGAGATCGAAGAACAACTCCTTAAAATGGAAATCAATCCAAAAAAGAGAGAAGAAAACTCTAACAACAAGAGAAGGCATTATATCTAAGGAAGAGGTCAAGGTAGAGGTAGGGGTCATGGTCATAGACGAGCTTGGAATTTTAATTAACAACAACAACTCCAATTATGAAAAAGGAGAAAGCTCAACCAAAAGACAAGGCAAAGGCAATTCAAGATCAAGGTACGACAAATCCCAAGTACAGTGCTATGATTGTCAAAAGTTTGAGCATTATACTTTAGAATGTAGAGCTCTAAATACCAGAATTGATGAGAGACTGAATCATGTTGAAGAGAAAAATGGTGAAGATGATACACTTTTACTAGCACACAATGACACCAGTGAATGTCAAGAAAATAATGGTATCTTAACACAAGTGCTAGCAATCACATGAAACAAAAGCATGTTCGTGGAACTAATGAATCAGTGAATGGCGATGTCACTTTTGGAAATGATTCAAAAGTACTAGTTTTCGTGAAAATGTAACATTCTTTTTCGTGAAAATGTAACACGAATCCACTTGAAATAGCCCAAGAAACCACAGTGGCTGAATCAAATTCCACCTTAAGATAAAAAAAAAAAAACCAAGATGAGCAACAAGATCTAAACCCTCTAACACAGAGAGAGAGAGAGAGAGAGAGAGAGAGAGAGAGAGAGAGAGAGAGAGAGAGAGAGAATATTTTCAGTCAGGGATCCCTAACTTTATTAAAGTAAAGGACAAGTTAAAAGATAAAAAAATAATAATAATTGCAATATACTACAAGACAAAATACAATGCATTGAATTTTTTTTTCTTTTAGCTTATCCATGACTTTAATAATTTTAGGGATCCCTGATTGGATACATACATACATACATACATCCATACATACATACATCTGTATGTATTTGTATATATATGTATCTTTTATTTACCTCTTGGCCAAATAACCTGATCTGCAAATGAGCTTCCTTTAATTTCCTATAATATTTCTAATGTGGAGGATCTGATTGAATCGACAACAACAGAGCACACTCTGTTATAGAAAACTATGAAAAACTCCTTCTGGAAGTGCTGGCTCTGATACCAAAATAAAAAATATAGTGGAAGATTTTATATGTATCTATCTATCCATATGTAGTTTTCTCTAGTACGAATGTCCGTATTTTTAAAAATATAAATTTTAGGGCTTGTTCGGTATCGTTTTTGAATTTTTATTCTCTGAAAAAAAAATGAGAATGAAAATGGTGTTTTATAAATTTGTATTTTGAATTTAAGTATGTGTCTAGTATCATTTTCTGCATCCTACATTTTAAAACTGAAAACAGTAATATGTGTTTGATAGACACAATTGAAAATAATTAAAAACAGAGAATATGTATTCAATAGTACCATTTTCAAAAACAATTTTTACTAAACATTTAAGTCACACTGGTTGTTAGAAAAGAATTGTTTAACTAATACATACACAAACAAACCATAAATAATTTAAACAAAATAACTATAAAACATTACATGAGGATAAAGTTTGAGTATTAGCATTAATAAAAAAAGGTTTTACATTGTCATTGTTTTTACACTATAAATAATATATATATTACAACACATATGATTTAAACAAAACAATTACAAAAAATTACATGGTAGACGTCATGCATTACGTGTTTAATCTTGTAGCATTTATCTCTGCGACACTTGCAAGAGAAAAATTTTCTTTGTGAAAGTTGATGTTTGTCAATCACCTATTTTAACGTGGTCATGCACTATACACCAAACCAATCAGCCTTATCCTCACCATCAACTTCGTGAGGATCCATATCTTAATATTAATCAATATAAAAAAAATTGCTCCTAAACATACTTAGCTTAAACAAACTAACATGCACAATATGCACACAAAAACAAGATAAAGCAAAAACACAATATATATATCAAAGTAAGAAAACACTTTTTTAAGAAATTGGTACTCTGTAGAGACTATGGCCCTAAGTATTCATAATGAGCACTTTTTTACTTACTAATCTTATTAGGGAAAAAAAGAATAAAGCTAGTGCATTATCTTGCTGAGCAAACATAACATACCAAACTTGCTAGCAAACAAAACATTTGGACATGAATTGCATACATGGTGACAAGTGTAGTCTAGTTTTTAATTCAACAATTAGCCAAACAAAAGAAGCAGCCACTTGGCTCATCAACAAATGCTAGCTCAACAGTACAAATAGACCCATTGGATCATCAATATCAGTATAAAAAACTAAATGAAAAAGTTCTAATTCAATTAAAAGGAAATAATAAACAAAATAAATTAAAATAAATTTATATCAATTCTTATATATGTAGATCTATAAATATTAGTACAGATCCAAAAAAATATGTCGTGTTTTCATATAATTTTTCTAAATATCAGAGATAAAATCATATATTGTGTGTGAAGAACAGAAATAGATACAAAAAGATTTAAAAAATGGCAATAAAAAAGAAAAGAAGAAAAAAACTTACCTGTAACTCTGCAAGGTTGCAATTCTTGCACATAAAGATAAGAAAAAAATTGTATGACAAATAAAACGAGATTAAAATAAAAAATGTTGTTAGAGTACAATTTATGCACTAGTTTTGCATTGTTTACTTCCTTTCATATCGATGTTTTGCACTTAATAATACTGATTTACTTGTGTTTTATTTTTGTAGGTGCAATTCTATTGATTGGTGCTAAAATTGTGCTACAAGATGATGTTTGAGGATGATTGTTTTCTTAGAGAAATTATGAGCTTCAGAAGAACTTTGTTGATAAGGGTTGGGCGCGTGCTGTCAACTACGGACCTGCAGTTTTTAGTTTAATGTGTTGTCTTTTTGATTATTTTTGTAATTACGAATTTAATTACAATCCCCCCATTTCGCATTTTATATTTTAAAAGGATTTAAATAATTACCAATCTCTGTGGATACGACCCTCCTCAATCAGTATACACAATTTATTTCGAGTAGGTATTTATTTTTGCTGGCTTCGACAACCATCAAATGTACATAGTTAGATGAGAGAGAATTTTCGGTAGAGAAAAAAAAATCGCATGAAAAATTACCTGATTTTGCCGTGGGTGGAAAGATGAAGAATCGGTGTTTGAAGAAAATTGAAAGAGGAAAAAAATATCAAAAGTTGAAGGTGAGAGAGGATGAAATCTAACAGAGAAGTTCACCGTAATGAATAGCAGGATAAAGAGATAGGGTTAAGATAAGAAAAGTGGAGTAGAATTTTTGGAAAGTGCGAGATAACTATTTTATTATTTGTTCTGTAATTTATTTTATAAAATATTGAGAACATGTCAAACATGTTTTACAACTTATAACGGTGAACCAAAGTTTGTTTTCTGCGTTTTGTAATTTGTTTTTATGATATAAGCTACCGATTAGTTATTGCACTTGTACTTTGGAAACAAAAACAAAAACAGTTGTTATAAAAGTGTATCGAATGGGCCCTCACAATGTTGTAAAATGATTTTTCAGCAATTTACATTATTGTAAAAGTCTTTGAAATCCCAAATCCGCATTTTGGAAAATGAATTTGCAAAATAGTTTATATATATATGTAAGCAGATGATTAGTACGATTAAAAATCAAGAAGAAATGATTATCTGCGATGGTTCTAATGTTCTATATGCTACTTACAAAATTTAAATTTGTATGCTAAATGTCAGTGACATTACTACAAATTACAAAATGTTCAGTGGTTGCTTATTTTATTATCGCAGTATCATAGAGTAAATTATTTGAAGTCTGTCTCTATACTAGATCAATTGATGACAGACAACTTTTGAAAGTGCACCATCAACTACACGGTTTCTTAAAAATTAGATGTAAAATCAAACCAATTTGAACTTGGTATTAACTTGCAAACCTGTATTCACGTATTCTCTTGAGGTCTTCTCATTAGATATTTTCAACCTTTTTTTTTCAAAGAGGAACATCAATCTCCCATTGGATTTGTACTAAATTTTTCATTAAAAAAAAAAAAAATTAGTCGAGCAAATTGAAGACCATAAAAATGATTCTGCTTTAAAACCAGTTTTGCTAATGAGTCATTTCTTCGAACAATTAGACGACAATCCTTAAAGAAATTCTAGAGAAATAAAATTTGATTGTCGGAAACATACGATGATATTCTAAATATCTAAGTATTAATTATCTAATACGTGACAGTCTTCACGTTTATATATACAACACAGAAAATCCAGTGCAGGCAAAAATGAATGCCACCCCATAAATTGAAAACTTTTATAAGGCTTAATTCCTGTGAATTCAAGAAAAATTAAAAGAAAAAAATGTTGACCTCATAACTTGGCTCGCTAAGCTAATTTTTCTTTCATATATATATCAATCCAAAGAAGCAGCACAGATGAGTGTCCAGGTTTTTGTAGAGGAATCCAAGGAATCCCAATTGCATATGTTTCCTGTTTGACCGTGAGTCAATTTAAAAGAAAATTAAAGTTTAGAAAGAAAGAAAAATTAAAAGAATTTGTGGATAAAATATCAACTAAAACAATTATAATAAAATGAAAGAATTTACCGTCATTTTTAGACAATGAATGTTGTCCATTAGCGATTAGCCTACATGCATTCGTGATCAAGCTATAAAATCAAGCACAAGCCATGCCAGGGCAGGTAATAAAGATATAACCAACCAAACAAATAGCTAAATAACCATTTTGTGAGCCGCTAACTATCATATCAAAGAAATTCAAAAGAAACAAACCTCTGTAGTCTGTATCATCTGGTCGCCCGCATAAATCCAAATCTACTTTTGGCACTACAAAATCAAATAAACAACATTTAAAAGTACAAAAAAAAAATTCTGCAAAATATGGGCTTGACCTGTCTTTGACTACTGCCACTTACTCGTAATGTCTTCACTCGCAGACCATAAAATTTGTTTGAAAATGTTCAAGAAAATGTTTTCAATTTAGTTTGTTCCTACATGCTTATTTTCTTCAGAATAAAATATTGATAAAACATGCAACTTTCAGAAGCATATAAGTAAGAACACTTCCCCAAATTACTGCAATTTCATGCAGTAGAGATTCAAGAGTTGAATCCCACTTATAAACACTGTTCATTGTTTTTAATAAAATATCTACAGGATCGTACGAAATCGATGTTAAACATATGCAAAGCCTAGGATAAAGAGCACATTATTTAAAATATATATATATATAATTAAAAATTGACGAAAAATTGTAAGAGCACATTATTTCAAAAAATGTAATTTTTTATAAGAAAAAAAATGTATTATTAAGTCATCCCAAAAAGAGAAATAGAAGACATAAGATCTCTCAGTTGACAAATTAATTCGAGTACCATAAAGGATTACCAGTACCAACAGAAGAGAAAAATCGTATGGGGGTTAACAATTTATCAGCATGAATGAATAGAGGAATACAAATTTGAATAGCATAATTTTCAGCAAGTGTAAGATTTTCTCTGTTTTATTTCTTTAGAGAGAGAGCGAGAGAGAGATTATTAAGAGTAATAATAAGAAGATAAAGAATTAGAAATCAATCGAAGCATTGGACTTACTGAAGAAAATGGAATATAAGTAAAAAAGTGACTCAGTTGTTACGGACTGTTGATTTGATCTCTGCAAATTCTCTTGGGACTTGGTTCCAACTCCTCTTCATCAGAGGTTCCACTTGCGCTGGCCATATCATCCAATTTCCAACTTTCGGTAGCAAAATTGAGAGTAAAAGTGTTGGGTTTGTTCTCGTTGGGATTTGCATTTACCGCACACACCCCACAACAAGTCACCGCGGTGTCGGAATTTGAGAAGAAATTAAATGAGACAGTTGTATGGAGGTTATCATCAGGAAACCCAACATTCCCGCAGGGACGAAATCCAAGCATGACATGATCTGTTTTAGTTATCTGATAACTTGCCATAACGCAACAGCGACGAACATGTTTCCTTCCAGAGAGAGTCTTCATTTCAAAGCTGTATCGACAGCCGACGTCAAACTCAGCCCATTCCGAATCAGACCGTTCAAGAACAGCACAAAGAGCAAACCCGGCTAAGTTTTGACAACAATGCTGAGGCAGTTGAAGAGTTATTTGAGATCCTGAACTTTGATTGCTGAACCACTCTGGAATTTCGCTCCCAGGTAAAACTATGATGGGACCCTTGAGTATACAAGGTTCCTGAAAAATGAAAATAATGATTTCAGATGAAACAAAGAGGGAGAGACGATCAGAGAGATAGAGCTAGCAAATGAGAAAGAATTGCGTACAGCCAATTCAGAAAATAGCCTCAATGATGCAATTGCCATATGCTGAATCCTAAGTTGTGAATCTGCCAAATTCTTGTTGTTTGCTTTGTCATCTAGTTTCATTGAATTAGTAAACCAGAACTCAATGGACGAACTGACATATGCCCTTTCATTTTCATCATAATGTTAGTGTTTCGATAGCTTTTCAAATACGGATGCATCTACTTCTTCCAGAGATGACGGAATCTCTGGCAAAGATTGGAGTCGCTTGCAATTACTTGCGTCTAACCATTTCAAACTTAGTGAGAGCTCTGGTAATGACAGAAGCATATTGCATTTACTCAAGTAAAGATATGTCAACCGTGAAAGTTGCATGATACTTGCTGGTAAACTCTCAAAGTTGTTTTCACATATATCTAATTCTTTCAATGAGGATAGACAGCCTATCTCTTGCGGGATAGCTGTTAAACCACATCCTCTTAAATCTAGCCTGTCCAAAGAAGATAAACCCGATGATAATATTGATGCAGGAATTGTCACCAAACTTCTGCATCCACTGAACGAAAGTACTTGAAGTGGGTTTGAACCTGCAACAGAGGATGGTAGTTGACTAATGGCTGATCCATGTGCACCGATGTACTCAAAAGATTTTAAACTGCAAATGTTATCTGGCAAATTATCTAGTTCAGAGCAACCCTCCAAGTCCTGCGTTTCATGCCCTTGTACATTGTCATATGAAGACGGCAGCTCTTGAATTTCCATCCTTTCCAAAACAATGTAATCTAAATGTTCCATTTTCTCCAAGATTTCTGAGAAATTCTCAAGGCTTAAACAGCCGTTAAGATAAAGCTTAAGAAGAGATTTCAATTTATAAAGATTAGCTGAAATCCTCTTCAGCCTTGTGCAACTAAACAAACTCAAATTTTTAAGATTAGTTAGACACTCTATTGACGAGGGAACTTCTTCTATTGCAGTATACCACAATTTTAGCTCTGTTATATTCCCAGAAATCTGTGGAAACTCTGTGAGATTAACACAAAATGAGAAATCAATAGTTATTGGGGAAACAAAATGAATGCCTCTTGGAAAGGACCGAAGACTTTCACAACCCTTAAAACACAACATACTAAGATTGTTGAAATTCTCGATTGATGAGCGAACACAAGCCAAGTCTCTACAATTCAAAAGATTTGTTCTCTCAAGATTTGGGGTTTCTGATAGGTCTAACATCCTAACAAGTTGTTGGGAATGGCTGATGTCAATATATTTTAACTTGAAAACTTTCTGCAATAAAAGATAAACAAAGACTATATTAAATTAGTTCCACCAAATTTCACATTTTGTTCTATACAGTTAAAAAAAGAAAAATTAATTAATGTTTTGGTACCATAGAGAACACCATACCTTTTCTCCTTTCCAAATTTGCTCAACTTTACTGTAAGGTAAATTGAGCTCAATAAGATTTTCTGGTTCAAAATCAAATGGCAGCATTTTCAAAGAATATTCGTGCCAATGAAGATATCTCAATTCTTCAGGAAGATATTCCAGACCTTGGTCAAGATGCAGTTTAGAGCTCATAATTGGAATATCATTATGCTTGGGCATATAGAATTTAAGCAATCTCAGATTGGACATATTTGCAAAGGCTTGAGGATTTAGATGTATGTCATTTATCTTGGACAAATCAAGGAAAATGCCTTCAACTTTATCGGTCCCCTTATAAACAAAAGGAAAGGAGTCAGCATAAATGTAACTACTGAAAATTTGATTAAAGGCTTCCAAATTAAATATAAAATGTGAATTGTTTAATTTTATTATTTGTTCAATACACACGCACACAAAAAAAGAATTTTCAATATGGAATCCTGTACTTCTTTAAAATGCATGACGAGTTTACAATGTTGTAAACGTACTATTATGATGTTATTGTAAACTCATCTCAAATTTTAATAAAACAGAATTTGAAAGCTAATTCTCTCTCTCTCTCTCTCTCTCTCTATATATATATATATATATATATATATATATATATTTGTTAGCACAAAACCTCATAAAATTTGCATTTAGCGTCCACATCTGAGAAGTTTTATATATATGCATATAGTAAACATGAATTTGGAAAAGGAAATTAATGGTGCATATAGCCTCATAAATTAAAAGTCAAATAAATAGATATTTACCTTATTTTTCTTTAGCACATAACAGACATCATTGTGATCCCACAACCTACTACGTTTGCCTGGTTCTCTGGCAGATTCTTGACGAACAATTGTCTGACCCATTTCTTGCAATAAATCATGCATTTGTAGCTCGTTCTCATCTGATATTGTAATGAGTGACTTATTAACAAGAATGTTCAATCCATCATGTATAGACATTGGATCATCATGTATCCTTGTCATGAAGTCTATATCTTCTCCTTTGAAGAAACATGCAATGTCTATAAATATTTCCTTCACTTCTGAATTTAGCTCATCATAACTGATTTTCAACACCTTATAAATACTGGGTTCAGAAATCAATTTCAAGTTGTTCAATTTATCTTTCCATTGTTGTTTACTCTTATGATAAAGGGAAGAGCCCAAAACTTCAAGAGCTAATGGATTGCCATCAGCATAGCACACAACTTCCTGTGAGAGCTCAAGAAGATCACGAGAGCGATTGTTTTGTCTAAAGGCTTTTCTACAAAAGAGCTCAAGAGCATGGTTGTATGTCAACTGCTCGACCTCATATACACTATTCACTCCACATTTATCAAGCACTCGTTTATCTCTTGTAGTTATAATGATTCTACTTCCAGGACTAAATCCACCTACCCCATTTGCTAAACTTTCTAATTGTGTGAATTCATCATGAACGTCATCAAGAACAATCAACACTTTCATCCGCCACAACCTTTTCCTGACATTTTGGGGAATAGTGAGAGTTCCTATTTTGAGATTTTCTCCTAGCACTTGAGAAATAACCTCATCTCGAACATGTATTACCCCCATTTTGTTTGATTGTTCTCTGACGTTTGCCATGAAGCACTTGCCTTGAAAGTCTCTAGAAATTTGGTGGAAAACAACACTAGCAATGGTTGTTTTACCGATACCGCCCATGCCCCAAATTCCTACAATTCGAACATCATGAGATTCGAGACGTAGCAGTGATTTCATTTCCTCAATTCGTGAATTTAATCCAATGAAGCCATCTGAATCAGTTGTGTCATACATATCTTCCAATTTCTTGGAAATATCCTCAGCAATTTTTTCCACAAGTTCTGCCTCTTTCCTAGCAATAAGTGTTTTTAAGGATATAATAAGCAATGATGAGTTATATAACTGACCAAGCTGGGCTATAAAGAAAGTTTAAATTTTTTTTTTATAAGACGGTAAATGATTATGGATAGAAAAAGGTTGTAAAGGAAGAGTTAAGAGTTACCTAGATTCAGTGGAATCATATCCAGAAAAATTTGATGCTTCGGTCAATACATCCCTCCATTTCTGAACCTTATCTGGAAAATTGTTTTCATGATGAACAAAAGCTTTTTTAAAAGTTCCCCTCTGATTGCGCACATCAGATGGATCTACTTGGTAGAAAACCGGTATCACAATTTGGCCATTCATTTTCTTGCAGTCAAGAATCTTGACAAGTTCATTGAGGCACCATTTGGAAGAAGCATAGTCTTTTGAGAAGATGATTATCGAAATATCTGATGTTTCGATTGCATTTGAAATGGCAGGCGAAATCTCATCTCCTTTCTTAAGTTCTTCATCGTCAATGAAGAATTGTATTTGTTTCCGATGTAAAGCCGCAGCCAGATGGCTAGTAAAGCCATTACGGGTGTCCTCCCCTCGGAAACTGAGGAATACCTCATATTTGCTTTGAACAGTAAGGCTAGATGATGAAGCCATGGATGAAGCAAATTTTGTGAATGAAACAGAGAGTAAGTGAAATATATGACTTTCCTGCCTTGAGCTTTCTTCGCTTTTGCTTTCTCCTTTCTTCAGAAATTTCATGGAGCTTTTCGAAAGGAACGTCAATGTCATTGGTCTTAATTTTCTCTCTCTTCAATTATAGTTTTTATTGACTAGGATCTGCTTCACATTTATTATACGTCAAAACTGCAAATTCATATTTTTAATTTGTTCTTTCAATTACTTTCAAATTTATGGACTGAGGCATGGTTATAAACAGTCTTTTAAGTGTATTTTTTTTTAAACATCAAAGCTGTTCAATTTGGTTAATATCGTAGTATGAAATTGTTATGGAATGAGAAATAGTTGTAAACAATCTTCCAAGTGTTTGTTATTTTTATCGAATGAATAAAATTATTTGCTTTGAAACATCAAAGGTGTTCAATTTGGTTGACATTGTAGTATGAAATTTTATATTGTTCTTCAATATTTTGAATGGAATGACTTATTTAGCTTTTTCTGGTTCTTCAAACTAATTAATTCAAAATAATATTAGTTAATAATTAAAAAAATTAAAAAGTGAAAGTTACCTATATACCATATCAGTAGTAAAAACACAAGCACGGCCATCTATCATGACCGATTCTTTTCTAACATTATTTCCATGATTAGTAGGTTTTTCATCCTAAAATTTGTCAGAAATATGAAGTTATTGGGGGTGTTGAAGATAAATAGAGTACAAAATTAAAGGAAAAAAAACTTTAAACTTCATCATTGTTAAGTCCATTATTTATAGAGTTGGCATCTTATGACAAATCTAGTTAAATTGGAATTTTATTTATTGCATATCTTGCAATAGGGATTACTTTATTAAGTCCCTAATTTAGTGAGATTCCAATTTATTAAGAATATTTGTTTCCTAATTTAATTAGATGTCTAATTTAGCAAGTCAATTAATGGTGAGATTCTATAATTGGCATGTAAGATATATTTAGAGCAAGAAGTTGGTTCAAACATTAAGTTTATTAAATGATCTAGATATTTCTTTGGAGACAAACAAGGCAAGAAGATCATATTTATTCCTATTCATATTTGTAGGAATTATAAGAGGAAAGAAACTCTTATTTTAGAAATAATCCAAGTCTTTTAAGACTTGAATTTTTTGGGAAACCCTAGTGCCTATATAAAGAGAGGTATTTCACAAGTGAATTAGTACAACACAGAGCATAAAGCTAAGAAGCAAAATTTGGCCTCCTCTCCAGAGAATCTGGATATGGCACATAATATTGTGTTGATTTGTTTTCATATCTTCTTCATTTAAAGTCTTGTAGCGAGACTATTTCTTTTCAACTTTGTGGATCTTGTATCACTAGATATTGAAGAATTGAAGAATTGCTATTGATCACTTTGCGAAGTGCCTTGAGGATTGTGGATCAAGAGGGGTAACAATTATTCAAGAGAAGTAGATTCAATCTAAGATTGGATCTTGTGAGAGTCTTAAGTTTGGTAAATTCATAGGTTTTAACATCTCAACTTAGTGAATTGCTTTTCATTTGGGCGTGCCCTCGTGGATATAGGATTGATTAATTCGAACCACGTAAAAATCTCCGTGTCGTTTAATTTCTGCAATTTATTGTGTTTTGGAGAATTAATATTTTTTATGTGAATGAACAATAACTGTGAATAGTTTCAGTGAACAGTAACGATGTACAATATTTTCAAAAATTAATTAAGTTGTTAATTCTAGGGTTTTAACTACCTATATCTATTTACAATAGATCTAAATTCCTTTCAATCTTCTATTGAGTATTGCAAGCTAATTTCTTTCATGATTACAAAAGTAGAGTATGCAATATTTGCGGGGAGATAATAATTAAAAAAATAAAAAATTAGGGTTTAAGAAATTAGATTAGCTAAATTAGTTAATAATGGAAATTATCATGTAGATACACTTAAAAGCTATTACTCTTTTAAGTCATTTCATGAGGATAAAATAGGTATTATTATAAAAGTGACTAGTGGGAGCTTATGAGATATAATGAAGGGGTCAAATATCACCACTTTTTTTTTCATTTTTTCTTTCAAATACTTTTAAATTTTAAGCCTTGAATGTACTTTCAAATTTTAAGCTATCAAAATATTATATAAATGTTAATCAAGTCACTTTTAGCTCTTGAATAACTTTGAATGATTTGAGCGTGCGACAGATCGAATAAATTGAATCAACTGGTTTAATTTGATACCAGTTGTAGCATATTTTGCTAGAGATGAGTATTGATTCTAAGTTATCCTGATAGATATATATCTTAAATATGTAATAATTTTATGGTTTCTTTACTCAGTAATCATTCATGACATTATTTTGACTGGGGGAAAAGTCACCTACATCCCTAAGGTTGGCTTAAATATTCACATAGATCCTCTTGGTTTCATAAATACTCATGCATATTCTATTTTTACTGTTATAACCTTTGATTTTAACAACCTAAAAATTGACTTTAAAATGAATTTATATCATAAACACAAATGAAAAAAATTAAAAAAGAGAAAACTTAAAAATTATTTTGAATGATCGAAAGGTTATTTTAATACTATTAATCTATCATACTTTTTAATAATAATAAAATCTATTTGACAAATTGTAAATATTAAAATAATTGTACTTAACATTCAAAATAATTTTAATAATTTATATTATTTTATAAATTATGTCAATATTAGTATAAATCTTAAATTCAAATTTTGGATCAATGGATTTTAAAATTAATAAAATCAATTGGGATATACTAATAATAGCTTAATATTAAATATAGTTATATATGTGTGTGTGTGTTACTTTATCAATTATATTTATTATAATATTTTATTTGTATTATCTGATGTTGTATTTGTTATTTTTATCTTATTACTGTTTTTTATTTATTATGTCTATAATCAAAGCGTATAATAGTCATACAAAGACGATATGTGTAACCATTTATGAAGCTACTGGGGTCTATTTGACCACTTCTTGCCTATTAATAAGATACATCTTTTGTTTGGACAAGAATCTTCTCCTGTTGTTTTTTCTCTCATAATCTCAGTAAAATATATATTTCGGCTTTCTTGTGTTAAAAGTTTGGTTCGTATAAAGTACTGTATGTGCTTTTTAAAAAAGATTAGGTTCGAAATTATTGGAACAATTCCTTATGGAGGAAGAACACGCTCTCTCCTAGTGAAATAAGTGGCAAAGATTAAATTTTAAATTTTGATGTTGACAATCAAACCAATATTTTTACTTTATTTTTCACTAGATTTGAAAGAATAGGAAAGAAGGAAATCCTAACCCCTTTTGCTTATGCTTATTTTCATATTGTCGATCATTTCCTGTCTCATTTCCTCTTGGTTTCCTGTGATATCCATGGGGCTTTCCTATTTATTTAAAGAATTATAAAATGCCAACTAATCTTCTTTTAGATGGTGTTTGGTTGGACGAAGAGGATGGATGAAAGGAAAAGAATTCAAACTTTTTTGTCATTTCCTTTGTTTGGCTAGCATTAATAGACCACAATTTACTCTCAGATGTAATTCATCTTCCGGTTGATTGAGGAGTTGAGTTTACAATAGTGGAATTCAACTGCCGTTATTTTTAAACGCATGAATTACCAATTTTGATCCCAACTTATCAGCTGAACACTGTATTATGCAATACCTTTTTTCCTTTTATCCGGTAACACTAATTAATTTAACTTTGTTAGAAAAGCTATTAGCCAACAATACAAAATAAAGAAGCAACATAAGATAAAAAATAAAATGAGAGAACAATATATTATACAATGATTTTATTCATTCCAAGTGTGTGTACAAAATAAAGAGATGATCTCTCCTTTTATAGTTACATAATCACTCCATGAAATAAATGTAAAAATTCTGGATCATAATTCCTTGTGAGATAGTGGGAGTTATATGGAAACTAAAGGTTGCTAATGGGAGATAGTGGGAAAACTAAGAGATATATGTTATGAACATCCACATTTATTTTAATAAATTCATAACAAACTTCAATATTTTATAAAAAACTTTTGACAAAGATTATCTACCTTTTTGTTTTGAATATCTACCATTGAATTATACAAGATTAATGGATGAGACTTTATGTCGATATTTGAAATTAAAAATTTAAATTAGAATAGTTTGTCCTTTTTTAATACTTTTAAATAAATTCTTCAATCTAATATGACCATTGAAATTTGTACAAGGTAATCTCAAAATTAAAGGAATCTGAAATCTACAAATCACTTTCAAAATAAGTAAATACGGATGAAAATCACTGATTAAGAATAATATATTATGTGGTGAAGCTTTCTTTTTATCAATATACTTTCTACCCATTAATTTTCCTACGACTTTTCCGGTTCAATTCTTGGGGTTTCCATGGAGTAACTTTCAATAAACCATAAAATCAACTAAGGAGTCGTTTTCTCGAACAGTTAGATAATAACAAATTCAATAGTTACAGTTAGGAGGTGGGCCTGCATAAAACTTAAATACTTCTACGGTCTTACTTACTAGTTTCTATTCTATTTCAGTACTTACAATTAATGCAGTACATACATTTATTGATTAAAAAATAGTAAAAATTTACGAATTGATCTGAAAATACCTTTTAATTCATATCCAAGATTTTTCCTAATTCATTTTAATGTGAAGACATTTAATTTTATGCATAATGTTAAAAAAATTGATTTCATAATTATATTGGTTATATATTTATAGAGTGCTCGGATTCGAGATTAAAATTCAGAATTAATACTGTAAATCCGTCTCGGAATTTAATTTGAATAGAAAATTTTTCTATATGTGTGTGTGTGTGTAATTCATACAATGTAGTAGCGGGTAGATAGTAAAAGAATAAAAATTAAAAATTAAAATAATATATTTAATAATAAATATTGATAGTTTAACACTAAAGGATAAAATTATCGAAGTAAAAAATAAATAATGCTTTTCTTTTATTAGAATTTCATGCCAAACCAAATAAAAGAACTGGAACCGTTCTTCCTCTTCTCTTTTTTCCTCTCTATTTCTCTCAATTCATCTCCTTTCCTTTCTTCTCATTTCTGCAAACCACAAACCACCACTAGTTTGCCAGCTAATTTATACTCTATTAGTCATTAAATGCAACTATGCATTTGTTTATTATAAAATTAGAAGTTGAAAATGCAACTATGAATTAACAACAAATTGATATGTACTTGACATAGTCTTTTTAACTGCAACTTCCCTTAATTATAAATTGGGAACTTTTTAGCCCTTTTAACCTTACTGGACAGCCTCGATCCTTCAACTAAATTCAAGTTTTTTCAGTCTCCTTACCAATGTCGAAAAGATTAAAATATCCTTCAGGCATCAAATTTTCCCAATAAGACATGAAGATGAAAAGAATTTAGTCTATGACGATTCTAATGCTATATTGATGCTATGCAAGACATTACAATTGCAGGAAGAAGAGGATGACATCATGAAACAGAGAATTAATTAATCTTGAGAGTTTGGAAAAGTCGATGTAAGAATGAAATTGATAGATATGGAAATAGTAATAAATACATGTCAAGTGCTTACAGCTTTCTTGTTTCCTTTACTTCGGGTTTACATTGAGGGGAACTTTCAACAAACCATAAGAAATACAATATCAACCAAACATTGTATTATGCAATATCTTTTTTGTTTTTTCGGGTGAGACTAATTAATTTAACTTCAACTTTTTAAAAAATACTTTTGACACAGATTATCTACTTTTTTTATTTTGAATATCTACCATTGAATTATACAAGATCAATGGATGAGAATTTATCTCAATATCTGAAATTAAAATTTTAAATTGGAATAGTTTATCCCTTTTTGAATATTTTTAAATAAATTCTTAAATCTAATATGACAGCTGAAATATGTACAAGGTAATCTCAAAATTAAACGAATCTAAAATCCACAAATCAATTCAAAATGTCCAAGTAAATACTGATGAAAATCACTGATTAAGAATAATATATTATGTGGTTGAAGCTTTCGTTTTATCAATCTGCTTTCTACCCATTGATTTTCCCATTACTTTCCAGTTTCATTTCTTGGGGGTTTTCATGGAGTAACTTTCAATAAACCATTAAATAAACTAGGGAGTCATTTTCTCGAACAGTTAGATAATGAAAAATTCAAAAACAGCCTTGATTTTAACAAATGGGCGGACCATCTAGAACAGTATATATAATTTTCTTTAAGGGAATTAATAAGTTGAAAAAGCCATCAAGAGAAATTATAATATTATGATTTCATGTTTATCTCAGCCGTCACCATCCCCAGCGAACTACCCCCATACAGCCCCAGTCACCATCTTCTCCAGAAAACAACCTCTAGAAGCAGTGGCGGATCTAGAAAAATAATTTACCGGGAGCTAAATTAGATAATAGTAAAATATAAAAAACTAAAATTTTGAATATATAAAATATTTGCTAATACATTTATAATTATTCTCTGCGCATTTTCATATTTTAAAAATGTTATGCAATAAACTCATTATCAATATTATTAAACTTATTGTTTCCTATATAAACAACCAAACATCATTTATCCCATCTGATTCCAAAGATGATTCTTCATAAGTTTCATTACTGAAAATGTTCACTCTACTATTATTATAGAAACTGGAAGAATTAATCATATTGTTTAGAATAGAAAATATTTTGGGTGGTGGACTATCATTATTTTTAATTAAAATATAAGTTTTTATAATTCTTGAAAGTTAAAGTTTAAATTTTAAGGGGGTTTATAATTTATAGTGACTATTTTAATAAATTTAATGAGGATTAATTAGAAAACTAAAATATTTTTTTCTTTTATCTTTAGAATTTTTATTGGCCAGTGGGGGCTCAAGCCCCCACTTGTCACATGTTGCATCCATCCCTGTCTAGAAGGGAAGCTCTTATCCTGTTTTCGGCTGAACCAAAATCAGAACAAAACACTTTTCTTTAAGGGTGCGTTTGGCACACTGTATTGTATTATACTATATTGCATTATTTTTATGCTGGTGTATTGTATTATGTTGTATTGCACTAGCACTGTATTATAACAATATTATACAATGTTTGGTGCTGCACTGTACTGTATTAATTTTTAGTTATACTATGTTTGGTGTTGCACTGTACTGTATTATTTTTATATATTTATAAAATAATATTTATTAGTACTTAAAAAAACTAAATATAGAGGTCTTAAATTTTAGAAATTTAATTACAAAATGAATTGTGCTAATATTTTATATTATTATTTATGTTATTATTAATTTTAGATTAATATTATTGAAATTCATTCGTATTTAAATATTTATTATTTATTATATTATATTATTTAAAAATATTAAATTATATATATTAATATTACAATAATTAAATAGTGTAATATTATATTATATTTTATATACTTTTAAGTATTTATTATTAATCATATTAAATTATAAATTTATTAATAAATTATGATGTAAAAATAAAAAATAAAAATTAATATTATATTATAAATTAAAAATTATGTATTTATCCATTTTTATTATTATTAAGTAAAACTAAAAGTTAAAGTTAAAGTAAAAAAAAAAAAAAAAAAAAAGACAAGCTAATGAGGGAGTTCCCGCATTAGCGTGCCTCCCAATGCCCAATCCCAATGAGGCTCAGCTCCTCCCAAACATGTTATTGGTTTAAATTAATGCTGGGCCCACAATTAATCCTATGCAATACCACACACCAAACACACCCTAACTACGGAAGATCTTTATATGTCATTATCAACTAAAACACAATATCAAAATTAAGTTTTTTTAATTAATTTTTAATATTAAAAATTAATATTATTAATAAAATAACTAATTTTTGTTTATTAAAATACTTTTCTTTTAATTTTAATAATTAAATTATTTATTTTACGAATAAGACAATTAAATAATTAAATAATTATAAATTAATTACTTTATTCCAACTTATCCCATGGGCCCCTGCAGGATAAGATGAGGCATTATTTGGGCCCTATACTGTGGGTCTATGATGGGACCCACCATAATCAATCCCATGATTTAGTATGGCTACCAAACAACTACTGTTATTTTGCGTTTGGTTGAAGAAATTGAATATTTAATTTTAACTTAGCCATTCAGCTATTTAGCAAATCAATAAAATTAAATGAAATGTTTGGATATTAATTTAAATATTAATATGGGGTATATATTTTTAATTATAATGTAGTTTATTGCATAAAATGATAATATTAATAATTAGACATGAAAATACACATATATACATTTCAAGTGCTAACAGCATTTAATTTTCTCACCAAATTTCTTTATGAATTACCTATGACTTTCCCGTAGCTGACTTCTTTTTTTGTGTTTTTGGAAATTTCTAGGAATTTTTTTATTTAGAATATTATACAATTTTTTTTTGGGTGAGAATAATTTAACTTTAATTAGAAAAATTTATCCTCTTTATTTAATATTATTTAAATAAAATTTCCTTTCATTTTGTCAGTCAACTTTCTACCCATTAATTTTCCTATGACTTTTCGGTTTCCTTTTTGATTGGGGTTTCCACTGAGTAACAGATTCCCCTCTCTTATTCAAGCTTGACTTCCGTTTCTCTTGTAGAGAGAGAAATAGATGAACAGTGGAGCACTATCTCAATTGCATCGACCCCTCCCTCACTCTACTAACCCTCTCGCTTCTGCTTTCTACCCATTAATGTTCCTATGACTTTTCGGTTTCCTATTTGCTTGGTGTTTCCATTGAGTAACTTTCAATAAATCACAAAAATTAATGGGTCATTTTATCAAACAGTTAGATGACGATATACAGTTAAAAGAGGAAAAGAGAACTCCAATACACTAAAAAGTAAAAAATATTATATTAGAATACGTGTTTTTCCTTTTTTTTTTCGTTTTTTTTTAAAACTCTGTTAGCATGTTAAATTCATCCAAATGTCTGTATTTGAGCACCGCTCAATAGTTGAAAAAGGAATCGACAGAAACTATTACAAATGTGATTGGATGATGAGGGCTTAAAATTTAAATATGAATAGAATAATAAAATCAGTGGCAGTCGACATATATAAAGATTGAAACTTTGAATTAGACTAATACTACACACAAAGAATTTCTGATAACAACATTAATCTATCAATCATTCATAATAATATATATATCCTTTGTTTCTTGCTCGGCGAGATGTTTTCAGTACATTTGCATTGCTGTCAAACTAATCCTATGGCTACAAGCAAATTAATCCAACAGCCACTGGCTACTGCTCGATGTCCTTTCATATAATAGCTCTCATTTGTCCTATTTTCCTTTCTTGATCTTATCGCCTTATCGGCTAAACTTTCTGAATCTGCAAAGAACTCTCAAAATGATGATTCATCCATTTTCGCACTAAACAACGTAAGAACAAGCCTTCAAACATTTAGATAGTTTCTTCAAATTGGTTTAAAACACAATAAGTAATTTGCCACTGCCTGATAAACATTTAATACTAAACAATGTCAGTGTCTAACTTCTGCTTACATATAAAAGGAAAAATTATCAAGTCATGTTTTATGAGCATGATAAATATACCAAAGTTAATGAGATTATTTCAACGCATAATTCAATATTCATATAGTTTCAGTGAATAAAGAAATTTGACAACTTTTATTTTGTGTAAAAGAATAAACGCTGGGGTTTTTCTAACTCTAGCAATAGCAGCATTTGTGTAGTCCGACAATTCTCTGTCTCTGTTCTTATCATAGTTTTTGGATTTTACTTTCAAACTGATGAGTCAGCAAATTAAATTACCATTGATTCATAATTTGGAGCTGCGTTAATCTTTTGTTGTAATAACCGACGGTCTTCGTGAGCCATGGCCAGAGTATATCTGTGTATGAATTGTTGAAAGTGAATTAAAGGCAGCTTCAAAACGCTGCGTCTTAGCTGTTAGTTTTTGGTTTCATTGCTTACGTCCCACGTGCATAAGTCACGTGACTGAGGTCAAAAAAGTTTGTTAGATGACAAATGAACTCAGCTATAAAATCTTAAAAAGTAAAAACTTTTGGGTCATCAAATGATTCACCAAGACATTAAAGTTTGAAGCACAAAGAGGAGTAATTAAGAATCTTGTATTCCCCATTACATTGTCAAACCAGAAAAAGAATCGTCTAAGAAGATGAAGTTGTCTGTTTGATTTTATTTGTACATCCAGCATCTCTCATTTCTTGAAAGTCCTTCCATCCAAATTAAAATATTAGTAGCAAAAGCCTAGTGCATTCAGTTAAACAACTTATAGCCCAGGAAGCAAACGGAGGATTACAAGTTCACAACACCATTACGAGGATTCAAAATAAAACAACGTTCCCACACAAAACATCAATGTAGAGAGAGAGAGACTACCCGAAATGAACATATAAAAAAGCCTTCTATGAAATGCTTGCGTCAAGAGTCTGGCTTGATTTTTCTGCTCTTCATACTTACCTGTGTATACCGTACAAGCTGTGCACTGGCCAAGAAAATGTTTTCAACTTTGTGTATTTTCAAAATGCTTATTTTCTCAGAATAAAAAAAAAAGTTAATTAATTTGAAACAGCCCTCACATATATCTTGACTCCCTAAGCATTTTGGAGGTTTCTTATATGGTTCCTCAGCAAGATTAAAATCAAAGAAGAAAGAAAAGTAATGTCTCTGACATAACAAAATTACAAATTTGAAAAAAAAATAAAAAGATTGCAAAAAATGTAACTTTCAAAACCATATATCATAAGAACACTTCCACAAATTACCACAACTTAGTAGAGACTGAAGAGTTGAATTCCACATATAGACACAGCCCACTTGTTTTTGTCTAATGTTAACAATGAAAACAGCAACAGAGGGTTAACCAATGCTTTGACTTATTGACAGATTGCAATGTATTATTAACTGATGCTTTGACTTATTAATTCTGCAACAAGTTAAATGAAAAAAAGGTATTTTCAAAAGTGATAAGGAATGCATAGATAAAACATCAATCTTAAACAAATCACAATCTAGAATTAGAGCATTTTGGACATATCTAAGAACAAAAGAGTGTTAGGACAAGAAAACTTTTGGTGAGAACCGTCACCTATAACCTAGTAACATTCATGTTGCATCACTAAGAATCAATAACAAAATTATGTAGAAGCGTACCTGAATTCATAACGCTAAATTGCTCTCTAGGGTTGTGTGGTTGACCTTTTAGATGCACACGTTCTCCTAGAGAATCCTTTAAGTTTCTCAGTGCTCTCTGTGATGATGGGATGTCAATAGAGAATAGAACGATACGTGTAACCTGGGGACCATAATCACTTATATAGACAATTTTTTCCTGTTGTCATTGATTATTCCTAATTCTGTCCATCATAAAATTAGAATACAATTGGGTCTCTACACATTAAAGGCCAACACCCTATTAGATACATTAAAGCCCATAATACCGAAAACCTTAATAGATAGTTGACATGACTTAAAAGTGTTTAATTTACTCCAAGGATAAGAGTGCCTAGTTATACTATAGCTCAGTGAGTCTGAGGTCGATCCACCGAGAAAAGATTTAATTTTTTTTATTTTAGTTTATCTAAAAGAAATGAAAATAAAATTTAAATATATACAATTTAATTTGAACAAAACTAAATTCAAGTTTTTTCAACCTCCTTACCAATGTCGAAAAGACTAAAATATCCTTCAGGCATCAAATTTTCCCAATAAGACATGAAGCTGAAAAGAATTTAGTCTGTGGCCATTCTAATGCTATATTGATGCTATGTAAGACATTAAAATTGCAAGAAGAAGAGGATGAAATCATAAAACAGAGAATTAATTAATCTTGAGAGTTTGGAAAAGTAGATGTAAGAATGAAATTGATAGATATGGAAATAGTAATATATACATGTCAAGTGCTTACGGCTTTCTTGTTTCCTTTATATCGGGTTTCCACGGAGGAGAACTTTCAACAAACCATAAGAAATACAATATCAACCAAACATTGTATTATGCAATATCTTTTTTGTTTTTTCGGGTGAGACTAATTAATTTAACGTCAACTTTTTATAAAATACTTTTGACACAGATTATCTACTTTTTTATTTTGAATATCGGCCATTGAATTATACAAGATCAATGGATGCGAATTTACATCAATATTCGAAATTAAAATTTTAAATTGGAATAGTTTATCCCTTTTTGAATATTTTAAAATAAATTCTTCAGTCTAATATGACAGCTGAAATTTGTACAAGGTAATCTCAAAATTAAATGAATCTAAAATCCACAAATCACATTCAAAATGCCCAAGTAAATTGACGTGATAGTAATTTATATATTATTTTTATATTTTTCTGACTTAATTTTATATTAAATTATATTTCATTATGTTTAATTTTATTTTTTATTATTTTAAATACAATATAGGATTAAAGAGGAATTAAATCAAAACATTCTAGAAGAAATCGACTTGGAAGGAATATAAAAGGGAAAGAAATAAAGATATTTAATTGGAACAAATCAAGAAATATTTAATTTGATTAATAAACATGCGTGCAATCACGTGGAGAACATATATTGTGATTAATTGAGGAAGCAAATATTTTGGCATGGGTTTAAATGGCAAGCACGTGATGGGCTTTGGCTTTAACAATATTCATTGGCCAATTAATTGTACAAGTTATGTGCATGCATGCAAGAGGCGGCTTGGCTTTGGATTTAATTCTTTCCATGCAAGGATTTAGGGCGCAAAAATTGAAAGTATTATAAATGGGAGGCAAGAGCCACTTAGCCGAGGGAGAAGAGAAGAGCAGCCGCAAGAATTAGTGGCTAAGAAGAAGGGGAAAAAAAAAAAAAGGAGAAGCAAAAGCAGCTGTACGAGATTCAGAGGGAGGTTAGGATTAATTCTTGAGTTTTTCTTTTTCTTTTCTCTATTGTCTTGTTTGAATGTTTTCTACAATATTTATGGATTCTCTTTATATTCTCATGAACTAATTTATTTTACTAGGGCTACAATGCAGCCTCATGATGAAAGTTTAAGTCCATAAATCTATATTATTTTTAGTTTATTATTTAACAGTTGAGTGTTCGTTATTGTGCTTAATGCTTTTAAATATCTGGCCAATATTTGAATGATTTGAGGATACATAATGAGACTGAGAGGCGATTTATGCATTTTTGCTCTATGTAATGGATGCCATGAATTGAACAAAAGACATAGATGTGCCACGTGATTCGTGCAGTTTATCTAAGAATTTCCATAGACCTTAATAAATCTTTGTATATTTAAATTCACATAGAGATATAGTGGGTTAATATGTGAAGGTATTTTTGATATTACTTGAGAGAGGATATTGAATAGATTAGGGAAATTTACTGTCAACATAGGTAATAAACTTTAATAACATAGATGGAGGATTAAATTGGATTGGTTATGGTGAAATCGGATGTTCTAGTGTCTTAATCTCTCGGTGATTTCTATTTCTGCTTGCATATTTATTTAATTTTTAGTTATTTTATTTTATTTTAATCTAAATCCGCCTATTCGATTGTTCAAGTAAAATTAAAGTTAGAATAATTTTGGTAGCTAATAGGATATATAATCTCTGTGGGACAATACTTTACTCTTCATTATATTACTTATGCCGACTAGTGCACTTGCTAATTTACGCAACGTAAATACTGATGAAAATCACTAATTGAGAATAATATATTATGTGGTTGAAGCTTTCCTTTTATCAATCTGCTTTGTACCCATTGATTTTCCCATGACTTTCCAGTTTCATTTGTTAGGGTTTTCATGGAGTAACTTCCAATAAACCATTAAATAAACTAAGGAGTCATTTTCTTGAACAGTTAGATAACGAAAAATTCGAAAACAACTTTCATTTTAATAAATGGGCGGACCATCTAGAACATTATATATAATTTTGTTTAAGGGAATTAATAAGTTGAAAAAGCCATCAAGAGAAATTATAATATTTTGAATTTTAAGTATTAATCTCACAATAGCTGTCTTTGAAGTCTTCTTGGCATTAGAGTTACGCGCCTTTTCCTTTTTTTAAGGGGAGGGGCAGGGGGAAAAAAAAGAGCAACTAATGTGAAAACTGCCCAAAAGGCTGATTATTAAGCTTTTTGTAATGAGTGACTTATCGATGAGGACACTCAGTGCTTGAGTCACATTATACTGACGATCATGTAGTAACATTAGCACACGATCTTTACATTCTCCTTTGAAGAAACATGCAATATCCAAAAATATACTTTTCTCCTCGAAAGTAAGTTCCTCATAACTAATTTGCAGCAACTTATAAATGCGATTGGCGCCAGAAATTTATTTTAAGTTATCCAATACATTTTACTAGTCTTGTTTGCTTTTTTTATGAAGGAAGGAACCCAAGACCTCAAGTGCTCATGGATTGTCCTCCGTACGCCGGAGCCTCTCTAGAGTGTACGCTAGTATGTTAGGGCCTCCCATTTCAAGCCTTTCTCCTAATAATAGAGACACAACTTGTTTATGTAGACGTACTAATCCAACACCATTTTCTATTTCTTCTCTGACATTTTCTATAAAGTACTTCGCATCGAACTCATTAGAAATCTGGTTAAAAAGAGCTTTAGCAAGGGTTATTTTACTGATACCGCCCATGCCCCAAATTTGTGGAAAAATGATAGCCAAGCACCACCTTTTCTAGAAGGTGGTGCCCACCGTTATTGAAAAAAGAAGAAGGATTTGGTGCCGCCCAAAGAAGAGAAAAGAAAAAGAGAAAAGAAAAAAAGAGATGCCGGGCCAAAGAAGGAAAAGAAAAGAAAAATTAATAAAATAATAATAATAATTAAATATTAAATGAGCAGTAGCCAAAACTTTGGCTATAAATAGAGAGGCTCCCTCCTCATTTTATTCATTCCATTTTTCTTTAAGTTTCTCTTCTCTCTTTTGTAAAAGAGAAAGAGTTGTGTGAGAGATTAAGGGTTTTATTACTCTTGTGTAATTAGTGAGTGAGAGATTGGGTGTATTGGGGTTCTGGGTAGTGAGCCAAATGATTACAATACTTGTAATCCTCATATCACTAGTATAATATTTTCCTTCTGCCTTCGCTCGTGGACGTAGGGTAAAAGTCGAACCACGTATTTTCTAGTATCCTCTTTGTGCTTGTTCTTTATTTTTCTTCCAATTTTATTTTAGCTGCGGCCCTGCTTCACCCACCAATTTCCTAACAAAATTCTCAGAATTCGAACATCCGACAAGCCTGTACATAGCAGCAATTTAATGCACTCAATTCGTGAACTGAGACCAACTAGACTCTTTGATGAATCACTAGACAGTGATGTACATTCCAATTTCTTTAAAATATCTTTGACAATCACTTCTACAAGGTTCGCCTCAAGCCTAGCAAGAATCATGCATGAAATTGAAAAACAATGAGTGAAAATGAAACAAAGAAAGAATTAGGAAAAAAAAAGTGAAGATATAAGTGATGAATGATGAGAGTTACCTTATCTTCGTAGATTCATGTCCAGATAGATAGGATAATTGGGTCATTATATCCCTCCACTTCTAAACCGTTTCTATCTTCTCTTTGAATTGTTGTTCAAGTTCTTGTATTTAAGAATGCTGACAACTTCATTCAGGCACCATTTTGAAAAAGCGTAGTCCTTTGAGAAAATGATTACCGAAATCTTTGAACCTTCGATTACATTCAAAAGGGCAGGCGAAATCTCATCTCCTCTGTTGAGATCTTCATCAGTGAAGGTTTTATTTTCTTTCCACACAAAGTGGCATAGAGGTGTGTTAGATTTAGCACCTATGATGGGATGGATTAATCTAACATAAGTGATAAGATAAACTTAGATTTTGTCTAGGATTCTTATAAGATAAAATTAGTATTTTATCTTAATCCTAATTACATAAGATGTAGCTTATCAAATAACTCGAGGAAGTTAATTTGAATTAAACTACACATACTACACTTTTTGTACTATATAAACACTATATGGGTGAGTGATAGCACGTACAATAGTAATCATAAGAATCAGAGTAACATCAAAAGAGAGTGAGAGAAAAGGGAAAAAGGCAATGGGTTCTTACTTCATGAATTGAGGGGATTTTCCAAATATGTGATTGTCCTCCGATCATCAGTGACATAAACTGGTGACGATATGTTTGTGAAGGAGTGAAGGTTCCTAGCAATCAATTCCTATTCGTTGCGATCTGCTCATTCTAGTTCCTGACAATCCGCTTTTAGAGATTAGAGGGAGCTTATTCTTTATTCTTGTAGATTCATGATGATTTGTTTCCGCATCAACCAATAAGGTATGGATTTGGTTGAACAAAATAAATTGCATGATTTATTTAGAAAATCATCATTGGTATTAGAGCTTGTGTAGTTTATGCCCTGATCTTCAGTGCATTATGTATGCTAATATGCCATGTTTTTCCATGAAAATTTGATAAAATCACACATTAATTGTATATGATAATATACATAATGTTAAAGCATGAAATTTGGAACATAATTATGTGAACATACAAGGAGTATATCTGGAACCTTGTTTGATGTAATATGCTATTGAAGAATGAACAAATTGAAACCCTAAGTTATAAACCAGTATGCTTATTTTGCTTATAACTTTTTGTATGTTCATTATTTATCTATAAAATTGATATCATTGGAAAACGCTTTTAATTATCTTTGCAGCGGTATATCATATACCTGATTTGGACTTGTAAATTGAGAGAACGAAGCGTTTGAAGTTCGGGTTCGAAATTTGGAATTTTTGTTCAAATTGAAGAAGATGAACAATGTTACATGTGCTGTCCCAATCTCGGGTATGGCATGTGAATTTCACCTCTTTAATAAAACAAAAATCCAAGACCAGATTTGAATTCAGGACACGAAAAAAGGGAGGTCAGAAATGTAAGATAAAAAAAGGCCAGAATCCGACGCGTGTGATAAGGAGAGTGAGACCAAAAACGACTTGATTCTAAACCGGACCAAACCGCGCAAACCGAACTAGGTCGCGTGAACTGCGCGAACTGAACCCAGCTGGACGGTGCATTAGCGCAAGTCAGCGCGTCAAGCATAGCCGCGTTGACCTACACACGACAATGGTGCATGTAACGCACATGTCGTCTTCCCAACCTCCAATTGGGCACTATTTGCGGCAACTGAACCAGAATTTAATTTCTTATTTTTCTATAATTTAAAAACTTATTTTTTTGCCTCTGTTTTAATTTTAATTTATTTTTTATTTTTTAAGCATGCTTGGATTTTATAAATAAAATGGTTTTATAGCAATTAAATTCACATAATATGCATCTTACATGTAAGAATGTCATATTCCAATAGGAGAAAATGTTATGGGGATTATTAAAGTCTGACATTGTAATGTAAATTTATGCATGTCTAGGAAAATTCTATCAAAAAGATCATAAGAGTCTAAGGAAACAAGGTACTTAAGTGGGACTATTCAGTCCCCACCTCTTTCTTGGGAATTTTCCTAGTACTTATTCATGTGAACAGATGCATGAAGGCTTTTTTATCCCTTAAAACTAAAATAAGCATTTTATTATTAAAATACTAAAAAAATTAAATAATAATAAAATTAAGATTTTTGCGCAAAAGGACTAAATGATGATAATTTAATTATTTGGAGAATATGATGATTAGGAGCTTCGACAACTTTTTGATTCTAATCCTTATGTTAAATAATCATGTTTGGTTCTTATGTTTGCGAAAAAATTAAATATATGTAAGAACCATGCTAATTAACTTTTTTTTGTTGTCGCTATAAGAAATGACATCCTCAAAGAATATCGTGGCCGAATTGAACAAAGGAGAAAAATTGAATGGTGACAATTATGACATTTGGCACCAAAAAGTTCAATATGTTCTTGAGGAGCAAGAGACTCTTGAGACTCTCCAAAACACCATAATTGAGCTTGAGGAGCCTGAAAGCAGTCCTACTGAACAATACCATAAGGATCTTAAAGCTTATCAGTCCTAGAAAAAGAAAAACAGTAATACTCACATTACGATGCTGAGTTGTATGCATCCGAAGTTTTTTGCTGCTTAGAGTTAGCCATATAGAGTTGACTAGAAGTTTTAGCAGCCTCTAGGCGATCATCTTCTAGTTTCAAATGACGCTTCATATCATTAGATGTCTTAATGTTATCATTATGGGTCATATTAACTCTCATATGTTCCCAATTATCAAGAAGGGATCCTATGACTACCTGACCCTATTACTCATCAGTCAATACATGTCCAACACTTTTTAACTCACGTATCATGTTCGACATCTCACTTAAATGCTGCCTTATGCTCTTTTCAAGACGCTTTATGAAGGAGTCAAACTTGATATTGACCTCTCTTAGTTTAGTGGTCGAAATACCACCAAACCTTTCTTTCAAGGCAAGCCACATTTCATGAGCTATATGGTACTCTTCGAACTCACACATAAGGTCATCTTTAAGCACAAAAGAGGAAGCAATACTTTCCAAAGGGAAAAGAGAAATTTGCCAGCTCAAGGGAAGCCTAATAATGGAAAGCCATGAGAGAAAGCGCGCTGAACAGATGAAAAACAAGACTAAAATAAATTGTTACAATTGTGGTAATTGGGTCACTTCGCTCGTGAATGCACTGAGCCGAAAAAGGTACAACTCATCTCCACAAATTTATGTTGTAACTATGTGACAAGTTCTGTTTTTCTAACCGAATCTCGTCCTTTGTGGATTGTAAACTCAAGAGTAAGAGACGACATAGATAGAGAGCGTGGAGCGTTTGTGGAGTATCATTGGATTAGTCAAGGAACAAAATGGATATACGTGGGTAACAATTCAAGGGTTGAAACTAAAGGAATTGGCACTTGCAAGTTAGAGTTGTGTGGTGGCCGAACACTTATCTCCACGATGTTCTTTATGCTCCAGACATCCAATGAAACTTAGTCTCTGTTACTGTTCTTCTTAAGATGAGATATCAATTACAATTTTATGGTGTTAGTTTAAAGATCGTTCTTAATTCAACTCTAGTTGCTACTGGTTATTTGTTGAAAGGTTTTATTGTTTTGGATACTAATTATAATTATTCCAATAATAGTTATTTTTCAATAAATGTTTCTTCCAATGTGGATGTGAATACTTGGCATGCTAGACTAGGACATATAGGGCAAGAAACAATGAATAGATTAACTAAAGAAAGCCTATTAGGCTTACTCGCTAATATTGACTTGCCCATTTGTGAAAGTTGTCTAGTTGAAAAAACAATTAGAAAGCCATTTGGTAAAGTTACTAGAGATGAAAGTCTATTGTAAATAGTCCATTCTGACATCTGTGGATCAATGAGTGTAAGGGCTAGTCATGGAGCCATGTACTTTATCATATTCATTGACGACTACTCATGTTTTGATTATATTTATTTGAGTTCTCATAAATTTGAGGTATTAGATTGCTTTAAATCATACTTGAATTTAATAGAGAATCAATTAGCCAAAAGGATCAAAGTCCTAAGAACGAACCATGGACGTGAATACCTTTCAGAGCAGGTCAATGAACTATGTAATGATAAAACTATTGAGAGACAATTAATTATTCCAAGGACTCCACAACAAAATGGTGTTGTGGAAAGAAGGAATAAAACATTACTTGAGATGGTTAGGTCTATGATGGCGCAAGCAAATCTTCCAGTTTCTTGCTAGGGGGATGCATTATTGATTGCCACTTATGTACTTAATCGAGTTTCGAGTAAGTCAGTAAGTTCCACTCCATATGAGCTATGGACATATAGAAAACCTAATCTTACTCTTTGCGTCCCTGGGGTTCTGCAGCGTATGTTCACAACCCATCTCATAAACATGGGAAATTGGGTCCAAGAGGAAAGAAATGTATCTTTATAAGATACCTAGAACACTCCAAATGATATGTGTTCATAGGTGAACATAATGATGAAATTATAACTGAGATAGAATCACGAGATGTCACATTTTTTGAAAATGAATTCCTTAGCATTTTAGAGATTGATAAAGACACTTATGTTTATGAGTTGAATGATCCAGAGATTAATAAAACTTCTAATTTACAAATCGAGAGAAACCTAGATATGTCTGAGAATTATGATTTTAGTGGGAGTCAACTACAAAATGGGTTTACTCCACATGACAACTCAATTTAAAGAAGTAATCGTATACCCATCCCACGTCGTCGTTTTGAGATTGAGAGGGAGGCATTTATGGTTGCTTCACATGATGGTGATAAGCCAATAACTTATAATGAGGCTATCGCATCATCAACTAAGAGATTGTAGACTAAAGCAATGGATGAACAAATGGAGTCAATGAGATCAAACCACGTCTGGGACTTGGTTAATCTACCGCCCAATTGTAAGGCCATTGGAAACAAATGGGTTTTACGTGTTAAACGAAAGGCGGATGATGCAATTGAAAGATACAAGGCACGCTTAGTAGCGAAAGGATATACCTAAGAAGAGGGTATAAATTAATTCTAGCCATCGTTGCACATACGGACTTGGAATTACATCAAATGGATGTTAAAATAGCTTTTCTCAATGGAGAGCTAGAGGAAGAAGTTTATATGGAATAGCTAAAGGGTTATATAACCAATGACCAAGAGCGCAAAGTTTGCAAGCTCAAAAAATCTATATATAGGCTAAAACAATCCTCCAAACAATGATATCTTAGGTTTCATGAATCTGTGATGACTTATGGATTCTTGATAATCGAAGAAGATCATTGTGTATATGTTAAAAGGTCAGAGGGTAACTTTGTCATCTTATCTATGTGGACGATATATTGTTGGCTGGAAATAATATAGAGTTTGTTCAAACCATCAAGGAATGGTTATTTTCAAACTTTCACTACTAGAAAAATGGTCTTTACTGACACTAAAATTGTGTCGGTAATTATTTTTATTGACACTTGCTAATTGTGTCAGTAATCTGACAGTTAAAAAAAAATAGTGACACTTGTTTATGGTGTCAGTGATTACTATTACTATAGTATTACAAGCTTTATGACACTATGGTATTAGTAGTTACTGATAATGATCTCTTGCTAAAAGTTACTTATCACTATAGTATCACGAATATTATAACCCTATGGTGATAGTGTTTACTAACAATTATTTCACGTCAATAGTTTGTTTTACACCAGGGAGATGACATGATAGAATGAATAGATACTAATACTTTAGTGTCAGCAATTTGCATTACTATAGCATCACTAGTTTTATGACACAATAAAGCTCTTACTTCCTGATACATTTTTTTAGTGTCAATGGCTTCTAATTAAATTTATATTTTGATGTTTCTATTGTTACTCTACTATTTTCATTGTTCTTTTAGTTTTGCCAATCAAATGATGGTATTTGAAGAAATTATTAAAATTAAACTAAAGTACTAACTGAATAATTAAATATAAGTATATAACATTCCCACTAAAATTTAAATAGGTATCAAATAAAACACTAATACAAATATATGAAATATTGTTTGAAAACATCTTCAGTATAGTTTGGAAACAAGATAATGACAGTTTGTGGAAAACAAGCAATTATCATCAGTACATCTACTCCTTGACCTTCGCCTTTCCCTTTGCCTTTTCCACCTATAAGTGCAGTATGTAGAACCAATTAGCTACTATGCTACAAAAATCAATTCTATGATATTTACAAGCAAAAATATAATTAACCTGATTATATTATGCTACAATTAACTTTGCAACATACATGGCCCACTTATCGGGAAGTTGCGAAAGATCGTCTGTAGTGTACTCATCACAGCCCTTGAACTTAAAACATAAAGCAACAAAATATATTCATATATTTTAAAATCTATCCTAAAATAAAACAACAAAATAAATACATATACTTTTAAATTTGTTATGATTAATATAAAAAATGAAGAACATGCAAATAAATTGTATCACCATATATATCAAACAATGGTTACCAAAGCTGTTTAAGAAGCTGATAATTTATAATATATTATTTTGCTTTACTCAATATTACTTTAACAATCAACATTGGGATTCATATGCCTTCTATTTCTACATGCAACAGCTCCAATCATTTTGGTTTGCACTAAGTGCCTTAAGAACATAGTAGAATACACTAAAAATTGGCATTAATTTTCCAAACATCTTGAATGCATTCAGCAAAATATTGATTGGTTGTGCTCAACTAATGAATCTGCCCACTCTATTTGAAAATACGATAAGATAAAATGTAGGTATACATAGTGTTATATCTTTTATCTATAATAAACATGCCAAATAAATTGTATGTGATTATCCTAAACATGTACAACTCGCTAGTTTCATCCCCAGCAGAAGATATGATTATATTGCTAGTTTCAAGCATAAAGCAGCAAACTATTCACCCATTAAACATCTTCACAATTATTGACAAAGTGGCAATTGATCAATTAAACACTGTTCTTAAGAAAATTCAATCCACAATGCATTCTTCGATAAAATATTAAAAAAAGTTATAGAGGAACTTACATTATTTTCAAGAATGAACAAATCTCGAACAATATCTTGGATGTACATTATTTTCAAGGTTCCAGGTTGTTTCAGACGCTAAAAAGTAAAAAATATAGTTTCAAATAGACTGATGGAAGTAACAATAGAAGTCATAACTTTGTTTCATTAATACCTTCACAAAGACCCATTGCACAACCTTCTTTTTATTAGTTTTCACTTGATGCATTGTTATCCCACTATAAGTAATAAATAACGGATGTAGCAAATTAATCCACAATATAAAAAATTAAAAAAGAATTAAGTAAACCAATTAAACTCACTCATTCACCATCTGCTTCAACTCATCATCAGAACTATCACCTAATGGATCAAGATAATATATTTTTCGCCTTATCATATCAATTGCTACAAGCACCCAATAGCCATTAAACAAACAATAAAAAAAAAACAAACATATTACAAGATAAATTTAAATCATTAATGTTAAAAAAAGGACAAAAAATAAATAAACTATACCTTGAGTTATATGGGAGCACAATTATTTGGCCTATTTGTATCTTGTCCAAAAGGTCCGAAATATAAGAACACTTATTTGGGTAGCTTGCTTGAGTTGAATGTAACTTAGCTATACATCTAAATTGAATTGGAATAACATCACCGTCATTATCCATCTCCTCATACAAGTGTCTATTAAAAAAAGAAACTTGTATGACATGTGAATATAACAAATAAATTAATGACAATTTGCAAAATCAGAAAACATAATAAAAACATGATTCAAGTTTTTTATTTCTTACTTGATCCATATCTACAAAATAAAATTTGAGAGCTCTGTAAACTCAATGACTTCATTGCAAATCTGGTTGTCTAATCTGCTCCCCCAGGAGACACCAAAAGTTTTCAGATCATGTGCAATCATAATCGACCGTGGCAGGGAGCTCTCAATCATCAAAGAAAATATGTTCATATGTGAACTCTTGTTCTCCTTTCTTGCTTTCACAACTCGACATGTATTCTTTCTCATAACAAGTTTCCTTACTATCACTGGTTTTACAACAATGAGTTCTTTTGTTGCTTCTTTCTGTTTATACAGATATACCACGCCATTTACAAGAGACTTTCGGCCATCAACTTTTCTCTTCAAAGGAGTTAATCTTGAAGATCTTCTTGGGGTGATTTTTGAAGTGGCTTCACAATCTACTTGGGGCGGATTCTGTGCAGAGGATGGCAGTGGAGGTTTATTGATGTTTTTTTTTCAGATTTTAGACAAACAGTGAGGTCATTGGTCACTGGCTTTGGAGTAACTTTGGTCACTAACTTTGAAGTAGCTTTGTGGTCGCTAGACACTGATTTTGGAATAGCTTTAGGGTTGTTAGTCACTGACTTTGGAGTAACTTTGCTGGGTGATTGACAATATATCTCCATCTTAACACTGCAACAACTTCAGTGTTAAGATGAAGTTGTAATGCCAACTTCAGTGTCTAACGAGCTTGCATAAACTGAAAGCTGCATTCATTTGATCTAACTGAGCTTGCATAAACTGAAAACTCTCTTGATACATTCTCTGTTCTCGCACCAACTCAGTAGGGTCAGGAATATTGAAATACATAGATGGGTTGATGAATTGACCCAATCCTTGCACCCGACTTCCATTAGGCTTCTTATGATGGGCTTCACCTAGGATATCATTCGATCCTTGGGATTGGAACGTGGCTTCTTAGCTCACTCTACAAAATAAATACAAAAAGATTTGATGAAAATTAGGAATAAAAAAGCACCTAAGTTAAATAATGACAGTTGAAACATATATCGAATTACCAGTATTTTTCAAAATAAACAAAGCAACCTAATTTGTTAATTTACATGATCTTGGATTATAAAATAATTCAGGCAGCTTTCAGTTTCAAATTATTTACATTGCTATTTTTCAATGGTGGTGGAAACTAACAATTCTCTCAGCCACTTGCTGCACTTCAGGTGTATAACTTTCATTTTTTTTCCTATGAGCCAATAACCAGGCTTCACTGCGGTCAATCTCGTGCTTAGAAACTCCGAGGTCCAACTTCTGCAATAATTCGATAAAAAGTAAATTCAAAATTGCTATAAATCATCCTATTATTTGTATTAAAAATGTCATAAGTTTGTATAGAGTGGTTATTGTACTTACTTTTTTATGCAACAGCCCAGCATATCATGTGTTGCCCAAGTGATGATTGTACACATTCTTTACTCTTTTTCATTTGATGCCTTACTTTTTTCCTTCGCAAAGTGGATATTGATTAAAATGGTTAACAAGAACTCAATATTATTATCTAACTAACAGAATTTTAAAAATACCTGAAAGTCTTTGAACAAAATTTATCAACAAAGCTCTTCCAGTTCACACTCAAGAGGAGACTTTTTTCAGTGAATTCAAGTTGTTTGCATTGGGTAGAATATATTTATTGGCCAACTTACATTTAAAGCCTCTTAATGCAACTCCCATCCACTTGAACACTTGGGTTTTCGCCTTAAAACTCAACTTGAACTTTTCCTAAAAATGAGTCCACAACGTCTCCTTGATGTCTAGTGGCACTTTCCTCTAATTATCACATATAATTGGGTCTCTTTCTCTTATAATCACCCCAATGTAGTTCATCATATCGCTTCTCTTTTTTTCAACTAGAATTCCATACAAATTGCACATAACCTTAGTCTCGTCACTAACTCTTCTTTGCAATTCTTTCTTCTTTGTAAAGTTTCGTCTTAATTTTCCTTCCAAATCTAGATCATATGTTAGCTCCTCATTTTCTGCCATGTCTCCAACAAACCTGTAAATACATAAAAGTGGATGAGTGCACCAGATACCAATGTAATATCCCAATATAATAATAAAAAAATAAAAACAAATTAGTTACTAACTTATGGGATATAGTGCTAATAAGGCATAGTGGTTGAATTATTCATTTTCCACATCAATATTTACATGAAAACATCAATAACTGATCTTACACAAATTCCTCATCACCCAAATCAAACTTACATTCTGGAAATTTGTTGGATAATGGCTCATACTCATCCATGCCATCACACATAGCCCTATTTGAATAATTACATTTTTCACTCACTGAACAAACAACTGATTTACTATTATCTAACTGATCTTTCACAGAAAACACTTGCTTTGCATAACCAGGTAAAATGAAACAATCAGATTTGTAACTTATCCGATCTAAATTGACTATAGTGAACCCTAACTCATCAACATTAACCCCTCTATCATCTACCCAATCGCGCTTGAAAAGTACCTTCTATGTCTGGTTGAATCTCGGGGGTGTTTACCAAAACACATCGGTGCACTTGCGCCAATATAGGGGCATCAACCACCTTAATACTTGCACCTTCGAGTGACCTTTCAATTGTAAAATCAATTAGACAACCAGTAGGTAGTCCGATTAATTAACAATTTGAAAGGTATTCAGCACAAAATTCAAGTGCTTCCTCAGCAATATAGCATTCTGCAGTGCAACCTTCAGGGCAATTTCGGTTGTGAACATAACCCTTTATAGGTTTCATTTCTCTCTCAAATGGATACATCCATCAAAGGTAAACCGGGCCACATAATCTAACTTCTTCCACTAAATGGGCTATTAAATGGACCATTATATCAAAGAAGGCAGGTACGAAGTATTGTTCTAAATTGTATAAGGTGATTTTAAGTTACTTTTGCAATTGGTTTAGAGAATCAGGCTCTACTACCTTAGAACACAAAGAATTAAAGAAGACACGCAACCTGATTATGACAGATTTGACATTATGAGGCAAACAATTCTGAATTGCTAATGGTTGTAGGTTTTGCATCAAGGTATGACAATCATGAGACTTAAGCCCGTGAAGATGACAATCATCCATTGAAACAAGATTTCTAAAATTAGAACAATAGGCATCAAGAACTTTGACACCTTGCAAGGTTTCACATAAAATTTGTTTTTCTTTCTTACTTAAAGTGTATAAGGCAAGGGGTAGGACTTTGTTTTGTTCATCAGAAGCTAATGTAATAAATGCTTTGTTAATTTTCTCTCTAAGCTCTGGATGTGTAAGATCTTTTCTAGCATTAGTTATATCTTTTATTTTCCTTGATTGATGGAGTAATGTGCCATAGATGCTCTTACATACATTTTTCTCAGTATGCATCACATCTAACTGATGGCGAACCAATAAGTTTTCCTAATATTCTAAATCAAATAAGATTTATCTCTTTTTGTACAACAGCTGAGCTACATCCCTATTGCCCTCACCCTCGCCCTCGCCCTCGCCCTCAACTTCAACCTTGCCCTCGCCCTCGCCCTCAACTTCAACCTTGCCCTCAACCTCACCTTTACCTTCAGCTTCACCCTCACCTTTACCCTTATTGTTACCCTTACCCTCACCCCGTTTTTGCTTTTTTTAGACTTTTTTTCCCAAACTTGGTATCAATGTCAGCACTAAGTTTAAGATCTCTGTACCAGAAAAAGGCCTAGGAGATTTTCAATAAACAGCCTATGGCCCATATATGACATTTTTCGACTATGAGGTAACCAACATGCACGTGTGTTTATCCTACAAACTGGACAACCATAGTACCCCTTAATAGTACACCAAGACAGGTTTCCATAAGCTGGAAAGTCACTAATTGTCCACATTAATATAGCTCATAAAATAAAAGTTTGTTTCCTATATGCATCAAACACAAAGTTTGTTTCCAAAAGCTAGAAAGTCATTAATCGTTCACATCAACACAGTTTAGAAAAAGAAAAGAAATTCTTAACTTAAAATACAGATTTACTTTTTTTTTCTTTGTTTTAAATAAAAAAATTAGAAGAAAATAATTAAAAGAAATTATTTACAAAAATTAATTCTACGAATTAAAATAACTTACCTCCCCGACAATGGCGCCAAAAACTTGTTGTGCAAATTTTATTGAACTCGCAAATGCACGAATCTATTATAGAATAGATCAATGGTGACGAGTGTCAATCCCACGAGGAGGTGGATTTTAATTGTGTATAGAATTAATTTTCTAAGTGGGTGATTGAATTTATGGTGGAAGTGATTTAGATTATCCTAACATTTAAATTAAAATGGCGGGAATAAATTGAAGTGAAATCTATTAAAATGAGTCATTTTGGTATCTGGATCTGCATCAACATGCACCATAGGCTCAATATTCCTTATTAGTGTCAATTAAATTATGAGGCAACTTATCATGAACCCCACTCTAATCAATATGGTGTTAAGGGCTTATCGTGCCAAATAGTAATAACCTTGCACTAGGGAGCTGGTTATACCAGTGCGGTATTTAGACAAGATTATTATTATCTGTAGACAAAAAGTCAAAACATCCACATAAGTCAGAGGGGAAGAAAAAGTAAATTTACCAAATAAAGCCCATGGCACATGTTGAGACTTCACCTTCAACCTAAGCTTGAAAGAAAATTAGCTACTCATAATTGAATTAGGGGTAAAATGAGATTTTTTTAAAATATGTAGAAAATACAAGATGGAAAAGGAATTACAAAAAATGGAGCTCAAATGAATTCAGGGGTGTCAAATTAGGGGGGACCCCTTTTTATAGATACAATGAATAAATCATGGCCATCAGATTAAAATAATTTAGACGTTCAGGATTGCGCCACGTGGCAAGTTATGATTAGATAGAACACATCATCAGGGCTGTCATTCCGTGTAATGCATGTATCGTATGCATATTTTTTGGTCCACTGACATACTGCCATGTCACCGGTTAGTTCTACATAATCATTTTAGTCCAATAAGATCGCGACACATCATCGGTCAACGCCAAATAAGCAGTCAATGCCTTATTATTCGTTTAGTCGAATGCTGCCACATCACCAATTGACCAGTTGTATAATCTACCTAGGGATGAATGCAATTATGAATACATAGAGTGCACAGTGTCAAGCATAATTTTTTGTTGAGGGATTAAATATGTTTGTACCGATGTAAAGGATAATGAAATCTACGAAATATAATGAACAAGTTATTTGAATCTCTTGCGAAAAGTGCAATTGAGATCTTTTGCTCTCTAAGCTCCAGTTTATGTTGTTCATGGGTCATACGTTGCATTTACCTTTATGATACTGTGGTTGTGGCTTTATGCCCAAAAACCCTACTCTTGTTGCTCTGGTTTCTTAGTCGTCCCATCATGTGCGAGTGGGAGATGTTAGATTTAGCTCCCATGATGGGATGGATTAATCTAACGTAAGTGATAAGATGAACTTAGAGTTTGTCTAGGACTTTTATAAGATAAAATTAGTATTTTATCTTAATCCTAATCACATAAGATATAGCTTATCAAATAACTCTAGGAAGTTGATTTGAATTGTACTATATAAACACTACATGGGTGAGTGATAACACATACAATAATAATCATAAGAATCAAAGTAATATCAAAAGAGAGTGAGAGAAAAGGGAAAAAGGCAATGGGTTCTTGCTTCTTGAATTGAAGGAATTTCCAAATAAGTGGTTGTCCTCCGATCATCAGTGACATAAACTCGTGACGATTCATTCATGAAGGAGATTTGCTCGTGAAGGTTCCTAGCAATCAATTCTTGTTCGTTGCGATCTGCTCGTGCTAGTTCCTGACAATTTGCTTTTGGAGATTGGAGGGAGCTTATTCTTTATTCTTGCAGATTTGTACCGATTCGTTTCCGCATCAACCAATAAAGTATGGATTTGGTTGAACACAATAAATTGCATGATTTATTTAGAAAATCATCAAGATGACTGGTAAAATTCTCACGGGTATCTTCCCCTTTGAAACTGAGGAAGACATCATAATTATAAGAAGAATAAAAAGAAGAAGCCATGAACAAATATTTGGAAATTTAGTGACAGAAATGGAGGATCTTGAGAGTTAGGAGAGTAGATGTAAGAATGAAATGAAAAACTTGTAAATATATATATATATATATATATATATATATGCTTGTAGTTTTTTTTTGGTCACCAAACTTTTTTGAACAACACGTTAAATTTCGTACGATGTCTAGGTTTTCAAGAAATTCTAGGAGTTTTCTTATTTAATTAATTCTACATCCATTTTTCCAAAGCCAAAAATTTAGTGCAATATTCAAGAAAGAAATAAGAGCACTGCTATTTGGACCAAATTAAAAAAAAAAGACAAAAAGTATTAATTAGAATCATAGAGTTTTATTTATTTATTTATTTTCTAGAGATATTGAATAGAGTTTCTAAAATAATTTATTTGCCATAATTCTGATATATTTAGTCACTTCTTTGAGTTGTTTGTTTTCTTTTATATTTGAAGTTTTAATTTGGCTTATTTTGAGATATTTTGATATTTTAACTTGTTTATTTTTGTGTCTAGTCTTATTATAAGACGTTTTTATTTTAATGGAAAAAGTAAAGTGTTCTTACTTTCATCTACATGATCATATGTCCGAATGAAAAATTACTTTTTTTTCCCTCACAAATACTCTCATTAATGTACTTGCTCCCTATCATGAAGAAACAAAAAGTCCACCCTTCTATTTCTTTCTAACTAAAAAAATATTTTTATAATTAATTAACTAGGATGTAATTTATATGTCGTATTAGAAATTCTCCTACTCTTGACTTTTACTTGGTCCAATGAAAGATTAAATAACTGACATATGTTCAATTTCAATTTTATGCAAATTCATTTATTCTTAGATTAAAGATGTACAAATATTATATTAAATTCTTGTTAGACCTAGGTGATTTTTAATCAAAATTAAATTTTCATTATATCTATATTTCAAATGCTTACCTTATAAACATTTATAACATACAACATTGTAATTAAATACTATACCGAAGCAGATAAAGTTTTATTATATGAATATCGCCGGGAGAATAAGAATATCAAGTAGGATATATTTATTTTAAATACACATAATACTTATAAATATAAATATATATTTTTTAAGTATCATAATACTATACTTCCAAATTTATATAATACTTTCAAGGTAATCATAAAAATATTAGATTTAAGATAATTTATAAAAATAAAGAACTTACGACTTATAGTCAGGGATTAAGATTCAATGTTGAGCTGAACTTTTTACTAATTTTTTAAAAAATATAATTGATTATTATTAGATAAGAATATGAAACTAATTAAAATCTTAACCTATATTGCTATACATATATATGTGACAAAAGTTTATGAAGAGTTGAATGCAAAAACATATCATTCATATATATATGCCTTCTAACTTAACCTATATTTCTATACATATACACGTGCAAAAGTTTATCAAGTTTGTTAGTCAAACATCAAAAAATGAAGAATAAACATATCATTCATATATATATGCCTTCTGACTTATTCAGGCTTTAGTATTGTTTAAATCCATTTAAATTTTAAAAAAAAAAGAACGTTGCATTAAATTTTATATATATGAAGTAACAAATAAATTTCAAATATTAAAAAAGAAAAATCAGTATGAGCATGGTGCAGCCAGCGCAAGACTTGAAAGGAGTCAAGTCAACAAGTCAAATATGTAAAGAAATGCAACAAATACTCCATGAAATGACTTTGGGAACTGATTCCGTGCAAAGCCCGGCCTAAGAGTCACATGAAAAGACCATACAGCACGGCTTTGCTTGGATGAATTTCTCCGTTTACCATACTGACAACTGAAGCTTCGTTTCCGGAGTGCAGTTCAACTTCAGTAAACCCAACGTTGAAGACCCAACTATATATCAAGTATTTGACAAATACTTACAGCTATAAAGTCAAGTATACATCAATGGTGAAACGACTTGTTTGGGATTGACACGCCAATAGAGAAATAATTTGCTTGGATTGCAGATGATGATAAAATAAGTTGTTTCTACTGTGTAGATGAAATAATCTATTAATTAGAAAAGTAGTTCAATGTTTGATAAATTGTGTTGTTGTGGTTGCTTTGAATTTAAAAAGCATAATACATGTGTTTAATAAATTTTATTATGAAAGTGTTGTTGTATTAAAGTGTACTGATGACGTATTCGACATTCCCTTAGGTTTTGAGAGAACTCGCTTGAGCTATATTTTCCTCCATTATCTGTATGCAAGCAACGGATCTTCTTTCCTACTTCTCCTTCAGCTGACTTTCTAAACTCTTTAAACTTTAGGAATGTGTTAGATTTTTCTTTCATAAAGAAAATTCACACATAGATGAAGAAGCCTTCAATGAATGTCGCCAGGTACCGCATACAGCTAATTGATGGTTGTCTAACGGGCCCAAATACATAAAATTGAACTAACTCTAATGGTTTGTTTGCTTTAGACTTCGATTTCTCGTATGGCAATTGATGTGTTTTATCATATTGGCATCCCGCACAAACCGTGTCTATTCGCACGTCAAGTTGAAGAAGCCCTCAAGCATCAACTTTTTCACCATCACACTCAACTTGGAATAGCTAACATGATCTAACCGAATACGCCATTGATCTATTGTTTGATTTTTCCGTGTCTTGTCTACATATGCAAACTCTGTTGACATTATGTAAACTAATTCTAATCGTTACCCATCAATTGTTGGTTTTTCTAAGATTTTGATATCCTAATACACCTTCACATCTTAGGAACCAAACAAGACATGGTGGCCTGATGATGTCAATTGAGCCACAGATAGTAAATTTTTCTTCATTTTTGAGACGCGATAAATATCTTGAAGTGGCACATGGCTAGAATTATATTGAGGTTTAACAATTGTCTTCCCAATTTTTTCTATTGGTAACTTTGAGTTATAAGTTGTGACCACCACACGACTTCTCTTGTATTCAGACAGGTTTTGTAACTTCTATTTATCACCTGCCATACGATTTGTGCAACCCGAGTCTACAATCCAATCATTCTTATAGTCAATTTGTTTTGATGTTGTTATCATGAGAGCTAATTCTTCTTTCTCTATAGTGAACGCCGCTTTGGCATCCCAACTATCTTGTTATTTTCTTAAAGTAGCAGCATTACTCTTAACAGGTTTTTTTTTAGATCAACAATCTTTCACCATGTGACCCATCTTCCCCCAATTGTAACACTCGCCATCGAACTTTCTACTATTACCGCGATTCCTCAAAGCTCCCCCTGGACAAGAGCCTACTTTCCTTGGTGACTTTTCACCTTATCACCATCCTTTTTAGATCCACTATTGGTGAGCTGTTTGAAACTGCCTCTGCTTTTGTTGGTGTAGAACACTTTCTCTTCACCCTTCAGTGAGACTCCTCTTATTTGCTTAGCCATAGCTTCTTGACTTAAAAGAAAATTTTCAAACTCAACAACAAGTGATGGTAGTGTTCTCCATCACTGTACAGTGGCAACAAACCCTCGGTATTGGGGTCTTAAACCATGTATAATTATTCGCTTTAATTTTCCTTGCATCCCCAAGAGCAGTTGTTGGATCTAACTTTGAAATTTTGCAGCGTATTGACTTCACCTTGTGGAAGTACTGAGCAATCCTCATATCACATTGCGCAATCGATTGGAGTCTATTCTTAAGAAGTTGCAGCCTTGTATCATTCTTCTTTGAATAAAATGTAACAAGAGTGTCCCATGCTTCCTTCGGTGTTTTGGCATCCTGAACGTGCTCCAGCATTTCTTCTTCAATTGTGGTCTTTAAAGCAAACATTGCTTTGCTTGATTTAATTTTCCATTTTTGCAAAAAGCCCTTGGCATCTTTGGCCGTTGGTTGTGTGGCTTCACTACCACCGCCAACTTCCCAAAGGTCTTGACCTTGTAGGTAGGACTCTATGCATGTTGACAACGTGTTATAATTTTGGTTGTTGAGCTTCATAATGCCTCCAACTGCTTCGAAGGTCACCTATCATGCCAACAAGACTTTGACTATACTAAATAAGCTTGATTAATAACCTTGTGGAGTACTATACTTTTCACGACTCAAGATAGCTCCACCAAGAACGATTCTTGACTGTCCCGCTCCAATATCAAATGTTGAATAAATAGAGTATGAAACTCTAATTATCCAAAGAAAAAGGAATTAAAAAACACACTTTAATGGGAACTCACAAACCACTCTTTGAAAAAAACAAAAAAAAAAACAAAAACAAACCAAGACACAAAGGCTAATTGTCTTATTTATTCTATTTCTTCTCGGATGATTATACAAACATAGCACAAGGGGTATTTATAGTTTGGCAAATGTATTTTAGGCCGCTTACTAAAAAAACTAAGAAAAAATTGCAACCATATACAACATTGCCTTACACGTTTGGATTTCACTATTTCCACTCACATTAGAAAACTATATAACTTATTGTTTGCACTCCACTATTGTTTGCACTCCACTATTTCCACTCACATTAAAAAATTTTATAGCTTATTGCTTCACAAGTTTGCACGTCATTGTTGTAATGCATACTAGGTGAGTAGGTGTAGCTTATCACAACTTAATTTAGAAGTTTCTCATGCTTGGGCATGGATTTCAAATTATTTCTAACACATTTGGATTTTGATGTTCAGCTGGTGTTGTTTAATTTCAGCAAGGCATGATCTGAGTAAATTAACAAGTTCGCAACACTATAGTCACTGGTACTTGTAAGCAAGGAAACCCCAAACAAGAGTAACAGTAGGTTTGAGAAATAAATGCTGCTTGGAAAGTGCCCAAGTCACGGCCCCGAAGACAAAAGATACTACGGTTGTTGAAATTTGGATAGATAAGGAATTGAAAGGCAAGCCTGTGCGGCTGGAAAGGTATACTCTCTCAAGATTAAGGGCTTGTAAGGATTCTGGGTTCCTAATTTGGCAATGATAAAGACCAATCCATTTTATCTTCAAAGCTGCCGTGTGGAAAAAATAATAATAATAATTCTTCAATGATTTACCACCATGAGTTAATTTCATAATCCATATTCAATGAAAAAAATAATAAATAAAATTTTAATTATAAAAGTGCAATTTTAAAATATAAATAAATAATTAATTACCCGGAAATTCAATCATTTCATCACAGAGACAGAAATAATGCTCCAATTATCAATTTATTTATTTGTTTTGGTTCCACTCCATTGACCATTTGAGTTTGCTAAGCCGATCGCTCGTGAGACGCACGTGGTTAATAAAGTCAGCATTAGTCAAAGTCAGTTAAAACAGTTAGTTATTTTTGGCGCGGTCGTTTTAGCTAATCCAGTTTGATTCAAAAGCTGATTTTCGGGCATCATTTGAGTATTTGATCTACTCTATTAACTGTGAGATTGAGAGCCGCGATCATTGTAACATGACTGTTCTATACAATCTTGTACTTCCATCGTATAAAAGCTCGAGCGTCAGAGCTCAGAGGGTCCTCTGTTCTTATGCAGTGTTTAGATCCCCTTTGCTGTTGGAATAATAATTTTATTAATTCTCAAAGTGGCATTTGGAGCATTGTCTCAAATTAGCAATTCAGAGATATGCTGAGCCTCCCTTTATAATTTTCCTCGGCATTCAAAATTAGTTACATTTACAATAGTTCTTAAACGTGGATTGGCTTTCCGCTAATGGAAACCCAAAACGATTTTTGAGTCATAGAATCTTAAGCATTTGGAGGTTAATGTTTATGGTTTGTTCAAATGGCCCCAATGAAGCTCTAACCTATAGATGAGAAATGCCACAGCCAAAATTAATAGAGAATGACTAGTGCGTTTAGTTAATACTTTTTTTTTTTTTTACCAAGTTATAATCCATAAATAAACTTAAAAAAGTAACAAATGCAAAGAGAATATTTGGTGAATACACAGCTTGATTATTTCATTCCTTAAACTTTGGATATATACAACAGTTTGCCTTGCTTCGCGAGCTTACGCAAGTACTACTCGCAGCTTTCATGTTGATCTGATGGCTATCAACAGCTCAATCTAATATACTAATGGCTCTCGTTCTTTGTACTTGAGCTGGTCACGTGGCCATTATCTACGTTGTGCTTTGGCTCTATCTTATCTGATCTAGAGAGTTCTGGAGAACTGACTGAATCAACCTTCCAAGTTATCACATTTTGTACGCATCACTGCCACTTCAGCAGAGCTAGCTTGCCATGCTTGCTGCATCGTCTTCATTGACGCATTCTGTCAAACACTTCTGCATTTGCATCAATCACCTAGTTCCAACATCCAGGAATCAATCGAAGGATTGAAACACAATGAGGAGTCAAAATAAAACAATATTCACTAACAAAACTTCAACATAATAGGAGACTGAGCTATGATAAAAGCACAACTCAAAAGTGATACCTTTAGTCTCATATGCCTTCTCTGAATTTGTATTGATGCATGATCAGAGGGACTGCATAAAGCAGGGGCAGAAAATCCTGCTTATGCGCAAACTGCATTCACTAAACAAGTAGACAGTAACAAAACTTTATTTCTATTAAATAAATTAGTGTGTAAAAAGTAAAAAGTCAATGTTCTTGCCTCGTTTGCTTAGAAAATAAATTGTGTGATAAAATAAATAGAAGGTAGATAGCACTTACGCAAGAAACGCATATAAGCCTCCTCCCTTTGCGATTATATGGGAAAACAAGGAACTTCATTGTTGTTGAGGAGCGTTGATTTGCTCTCTGCAAATTGATTCCACTTCCAGCTCGCCAGATCTGTCAATACTTTCAGAAGTCCCACTTGTTCCAACATTATCATGAAAATCATAATGCAATTTCCTGATTTGACTGCACTCCTCTTCATTTGGTGGCAGCACATTTACAGTGAAAGTGTTGGGTTTAGTCCCGTTGGGATGTGCATATACTGGGCACACCCCGCATCTGTGCACTTTGGGGGTTTTTTCAGAGCAAGGATACTGAACGGAGAACTGCAATGAGATATTGCCGTCATTATCAACCAGCCCAATATTCCAACAGGGAAAAAATCCAAGTATTACTTGATCTGAGTGAAAAGACTGCTCAAAAACTGAAGGGTGATCAGTTTTGGTTCCAGAGGGAGTCTTTATTTCAAAATGGTAGTAAATCCTATCCCGAGCCTTATGATCTTTCTCCAGTTCAATGACAATACAGAAGGCAAATCCAATGAAGCTTCCATTACAACTATGATGTGGCAGTTGAATAGTTAATGAAGATCCTAAACACTGATGGCTGAACCAGTCAGGAATTTCATTTCCAGGTAAACAAATTTTGATTACAGGTGGTTCACGATATTCCTGTAGCACGAAATCATGATTTTAGATGTCATGAGGAGGGAGAGAGAGGGGAGAGAAGAGAGAGTGTGAAAGAGAATACCTTTACATACATCGATAGTCTCAATGATGCAATTGCCATACGCTGAATTCTTAGTTTTGAATCTGCCAAAATCTTCTTGTTTGCTTTGTCATTCAGTTTCAAGCAATTAATAAAGTTGAAATATATTCGGGAGTGATTGGATAATGTCTCCAGTATGGATGTGTCTATTTCGCCTAGTTCTTCTAGACATGATGGAATCTCAGGCAAGGACTGGAGCTGCTTGCAATTCCTTGCATCTAAAAAGCATAGACCAAATGGAAGCTCTGGTAATGACTTAAGCCTATTGCAATTTCTCAAGTAAAGCCATCTCAGTTGTGAAAGTTGCTTGATACTTGCAGGTAAACTCTCAAAGTTATTTCCACTTAAATCTAACTTTTCCAATGAAAGTAGACTGCCAATATCTTGTGGAATTTCTATTATATCGCAGTCTCTCAAATCCAGTCGTTGCAAAGAAGATAATCCTGATAAGACTGAAGTCAATACTAAACCCCTGCACCCATAAAAGGAAAGTTCTTCAACTTGTTTGAGATCTGCGATCGAGGATGGCAGTTGACTAATGGCTGACTTGCCTGCATGGAGATGCTTCAGAGACCTTAAACTACCCAAGTTATCTGGCAATTTACCAAGTTTATGACAATACTCCATTCTCAACTCTTTTAGCCCTTCTAGGTGTTCGACTGAAGATGGCAGCTCTTTAATTGCTGTCAATCTTAAATCAATATATTCTAAACGTGCCATATCCTCCAAGATTCCTGGGAAACTCTCAAGCTTTGAGCAGTTATAAAGACGAAGCCAACTAAGAGATTTCAATTTACAGATGCTAGCCGACAGCCTGTTCAACCTTTTGCAATGCGCCAGATCTAACACTTCAAGATTAGTTAGGATCTCGATTGATGAGGGAACTTCTTCTATCCAGGTTCTGGCTAATTTTAACACTTTGATATTCCCTGAAATCTTTGGGAACTCTGCGAGATTAATACAGCTGGTGAAATCGATTGTTACAGAACAAGTGAAATGAATGCGGGGAAAGGTCCTAAGATTTTTGCAGCCCTCCAAGCGCAACATACTGAGATTGTTTAAATTTTCAATTGATGAGGAAATGAAAGGTAAGTTTGTGCAGTTCAAAAGATACATTCTCTCAAGATTTGGGGTTTCTGATAGGTCCGGCATCCTAGTGAGATTTTGAGAATTGCAAAGGTCCACAGATTTTAGCTTGAAAGCTTCCTGCAACAAAAGATAAATAATTGCTAGTCAAAGATAAATCTCTCTCAAGTAAGCATCTTCTTACTTTTCTAAAGTGTATATAAACACGTCTGCACTATGTTATACCTTTTTTTCTTCCCAAAGTAGCTCAACGTTGCTGCAAGGCAAGTTAAGTACGACAAGCTTATCCGTACTTAAATTTGTTGGCAACGTTCTCAATGGATATCCATGCCAATGGAGATATGTCAATTCCTCAGGAAGATAATCCAAACCTTGGTCAAGATGCACTTTAGAGCTCATAATTGGATCACCACGGCGATTAGGCAAATAAAATTTCAACAATCTAAGATTAGTCATATTTTCAAAGGCTCTAGAACCTAGATGTATGTCTCTTATTTTAGACAAATCCAAGAATATACCTGCAATGACATCCGTCCCCTTATAAACAAAAGTAAACAATAAGTTAGCATAAAAATACAAAAAGACTTCGGTAAATTTTGTAAAGAGCTCATTAATTGAAGACAAAATCTGCGTTCATTAATGTGTGAGGTTATTTACACCCTTCAAATTACTACAATAGAGCACTCAATTTCTGCCCACGCACTTCATTAAATTTGAAGAATAAAAAATTGTACTCTACACCATCTAATATCCCAAAATTGATAGATGAAAGCTTGTTCTCGACACCCACGGTCATCCTCATCTCTACTTCTCTAAAACTTTGAGAAGATAACATTTTAGCAAATTCATAAACCACGGTTTTTAACCATCATAAGGTTTTAAATCGCCTCATTAGTTAATCTAATATTCATTGACAATGGTGCTTAATAGGGCATATCTGGGAGCCAAAGTGTCCTGGTCTATGTATTAAAGTTTGAACATTTGGACTCCGATTGCACTCATATAGACAATCATAAAAGCAATTTTTGTATCACTAAAAATTTTTATCCTGTTTGATTTTTTTTAATTTCATTTTTTTTTTTTTTTTGCTATACAAATATAATTTTTAAACTAACTATGAGTGTGTAATAATAACTTACTAAAAAGATGGCTGTCGATTCTTACCTTATTTCTTTTTAGTACATGATAGACATCCTCATGATACCACAACCTGCTACGTTTGCCCGGCTCGTTCACTGATTCTTGGCGAACAATCTCTTGACCCATTTCTTTCAATAAATCATGCATTTGGAGCTTGTTGTCACGTGATATTCTTAAGAGTGACTTATCAACAAGAACATTCAGTACATAATTAGACTCATCTAGTATCTTTGTCACAAGATTTTTATCCTCTCCTGCAAAGAAGCACGCAATGTCCAAAAATAAGCTCTTCTCTTCTGGATTTAATTCATTGTAACTGATTTTCAACACGTCATAGATTTCAAAATCAGAACTCCTTTTTAAGTTCTCCAGTGCGTTTTCCCAATCAAGTTTGCTCTTCCGGTGGAGGAAAGAACCCAACACTCTGAGTGCTAATGGATTGCCTTTGCAATAACCAACTATGTACTTTGAGAGCGTAAATAGATCATCAGGGCAATTGCTTTGTTTAAAAGCGAAGTTGCAGAAGAGCTCAAGTGCTTCACTGTAGTTTAATCCCCTAACTTTATATATGTTAGTGTTAGGTACTCCAAAATTATCAAGAACCCGTTTGTCTCTAGTGGTCACAATGATTCTACTTCCCGGACCAAATCGATCAAGCCCTCCTGTTAAATATTCTAACTGCCTAACTTTGTTTACATCATCGAGAACTATAAATATCTTCATCCGCTTGAGCCTTTCCCTAATATATTCAGGAAGATCAGGAGTTCTTATTGTGATATTTTCTTCTAATACTTCAGAAAGAACTTGCTCCCTTAGATGAACCAATCCACCTACTTTCTCGGATTCTTCCCTAACATTTGCCATGAAGCACTTGCCTTCAAATTCACTAGAAATTAGGTTGAAAATAGCTCCAGCAATGGTTGTTTTACCCATACCGCCCATACCCCAAATCCCAATAATTCGAAAAACCGGCAATCCAATACACAGCAGTGATTTAATTTTCTGAATTCGTGAATTTAAACCAATTAGACCATCAAAGTCCTTTGGTATTGTTATTTTTTCCAATTTCTCCAAAATGTCTTTAACAATTACTTCTACAAGCTGTGCCTCAGACCTAGCAGATGTGAAAATGAAAATCAATGACTCAAATTACTTTGGACCATGACAAAATCAAAATAATAGGACATAAAATATTTTTTCTGTTATTAATGGAGGCCATAAACTGTTCCTTCATTTGTTTCCCCATTAATCTTAAATAATAAAAAGGTAAACGGGTTAGGACTGACCTGATTGTGATGGAATCCCATCCAGATAAATTGGATGCTTCTGTCAATACAGCCCTCCAATTTTGAATTTTTTCTGGCATATCCTTGAATTGTTTTGCATGCTTAACAAAGGCATCCTTGAATCTTCCACTTTGTTTCCGCACATCAGATGGATCTACACGGTAGAAAACTGGTACAACCATTTGGCCATTCATTTTATGGCATTGAAGAATCTTGACTAGTTCATCCAAGCACCATTTTGAAGAAGCATAGTTTTTTGAGAAAATGATAACTGAAATCCTTGATCCTTCAATTGCTTTCAAAATGGCAAGTGAAATCTCATCTCCTCTGTTAAGTTCTTCGTCAATAAAGGTTTTAATTTTCTTTCGACACAAAGCAGCATGGAGATGGCTAGTAAAGTTGTCACGGGTGTCCTCCCCTCTGAAACTGAGGAAGACATCATATTTGGTTTGAGAAGTTTGTCCAAAAGAAGGAGACGCCATAACGGAAATTTCAGGCTCATTGGGACAGAAACAGAGATTCTAGGAAATATATAATGTATGCCAGTGCTGGGAGCTTTCTTCTCAAGGTTTCTTATTGATTATTTTATTTAATATTAATATTAATATTCTTTTCCAATTCTTTGATTTCTATATTTATGCTCTTGGAAAACCATGAAATACCAAGAGGTCATCAGTCATGTATCAGGACATTTTTATGACAATATTTTAAACAAACCACCATTAGTTTGCCAGACTAATATTTAAAAGAAAATTAAAAAGGCAAGGATTAAACCTCTAGCAGCTCTGACTTTATACGACGATCATCTAGAATAGCAATTAATTATATAATTAGTCTTTAGAAGTTGAAGATGCACCGAGAATAACAAATGTGTGCTTGACATAGACTATATAACTGCAACTTCCGCTAATTAAAAATGTTAGCCATATCAACCTAACTAATGTGTTTCAATTCTAAATCCAGCTTTTTCTGTCCCCCTGACAATTTGGAAAAGACTATAATATTCTTATACATTAGATTTTCACAATAATGCAAGAAGATGAAGGCGAAGCTCTGGCTACTTTTTGACTTTGTGACCGTTAAAATTCAATGCTTATATTTAGAAAGCTATAAAAAGTTTGTATGCTAACTGATTTGGCACTGTTATATACTATCATGAGCTTTGTGGTTACTTATTTTATCACCTCAATACAGTACACCGCACAATGGATATACAGCAGCAAATCATATTACATGCATATGCTAAAATGAGATGAGAACAGACAAAAGTACCCAACAAATTTATTGTGAAAAATTGGGTAGTGTTAACGCTTTACCTACGTCTGGTGGATCATATTCACTCCGGTGCAGTAATAAGTAAACTTAATGGGGAAAGAGCCATAACTTTGAGATTTATTGATTCATCACTGTTGCAATCGGTGTGCTCAAGAACTCAAGCAATCCCAAATTGCAGCCCAAGATCTTTATATCAAACCAATCAAGATGCTTACGAAAATGAATCAGGACTAAGTGTAATTAACTTGAACGATCAGAAACTAAGATGAAATTAAATGCAGAGAATGATGATGACGAACACAAGAATTAAAAGAACGCTTCCATCCACAGAAGAAACAATACTATCAGCTTTTATTGATTATCAAGAAGAATCTCAGAGAATTACAGGGCAACTCTCACAGATCAAGAATATGCCAAATATCTCTCTCTCTATATAGCTCACAGCTTCCCTCAGTTAGTTTCACCAGAGCCAGCTATCTCAACAGCTCTGTAACTGAATTTGATGCAGCCCAGAAGATCACGCGATAGCCACGAGCAATAACGACTTATAACAGCTTTGTTTGTGCACGTGCATGGCTCATGATTCATTAAAACAAAAACGGCATCCTTTCAAGTCGTTTTAATGTGCAATGCCAGTGCCCATCAAAACGCTATACTTCACGTCGTTTTGCTTAAAACAAATCCAGCCCCGAAACGCAGCTGACAATGTCGTTGAGCTCTATTCTGATTTGCTTCACCAGACACTCAACAATCACGTTATGATTTTGTTGAGAAAGATCAAAGCTGCGGTATTTTTTTAGCTCGAGGGTGAGTCTCTCTACCAAGTGTTCTACCTGTGGCTTTTCTGAAAGTTTACAAAGAATACAAATTTTACATTTAATTTCCATGAATACTATGAGCCTCTGACTCTTTAGGAACAAAGGTTTGAGCAATCATTATCTTTTAAAGAAGGTGCTATGTGCTATTTAGTGTTATAGTAGTGTATGGTGGTAATTTATTTACACATTATTTCTATCTATTAATAACCCATTTTGAACAAGTTTCCTTAGAATCAAACGCCCCAAGATCTTGATATTAACCCCAAGAACCAATAAGGACTCTAAAACAAAGAATTGAAACAAAACACAATCAAGTGCTATATCCACTGACCAACAATGAAACGGGACCAATTGCTTTCACTAATTTGGGAAAAAAGTTACGTAGCCCAGGGAATTACAGAGAAACAAAAAGTATAAAACTTTCTCTCCGCTCACAAATCGCTCTATAAAGATAGCCATTTTTTTTTAATTAATAATTACTAAAGAGGTGGAGGGTTAGGTGGGACCCCTACCTATCATATAAATTAATATAGAAGTAATTACATAAGGAGGATAATATAACCCAAAACCTTCTAAAGCATATGTAAATACATTAAAAAAAAGAAAAGAATACACAATCAATTGAAATAATAAACCAATAATCCTATCATCTAACATGAGGAAAAGTTTGTGTATCTAAATAAAGAATATTGGTTAAGCCCGTAGGTAGATCCTGAGCACACAAGAAACGTCAGTTAACCTGGTGAGAGTAAGCTCAATTGGCCAAAAAATCAGCAACAAATGTAGCCTAAGCACATGTCTAATCAAAATGTGAGAGGAAGATATCAAAGCACACAACCGACGTAACAAGTAAACATAATCCCAACGAACAGGGCCCTGGGAGTGAATTCAAGAAACCACTGTTGCTGAGTCCGATTCTACCTCGAGTGCAAAGTACCCAAGTTGAGTAGCAAGCTCCAACCCCTCACAAATAGCCACAAGCTTAGCATAAAATAATCAGTTGGCAACCAAGAAAAGATCCAAAAGCAGCCAATACGTCACCCTGATGATCACGAAGAATACCACCCGTTGCAGCTATCCCGGGATTGCCCCTAGAGCAACCATCCACTATTAATTTTCCAACCCCAAGAGGTGGTCACATCCAAGAAACTAAACGAATCAGTCTCTTGGATAGAATTATGACATGCAAATCCTCCGTAATCCAATAACCCAAAACTCCCTATAGTTCAGAGGGCTTAAATCCAAATGTGGAGATAGCAAATCTGAGGTCCAATCTCACCAGGTGGATAATTCCATCCACAGAGAAGGTCTGTGAATCAAACCTGAAAGCATTGCGAGCCTTCCAAAATAAAGCAAATACTCCGAGTTGGTGCACACCGCATTTGATAGCCAGTTGCACACTGCATTTGATAAACTAAGGAAGAAGGACACGAATATGACTCCGAGTTGGTGCACACCGCATTTGATAGCCAGTTGCTCAGCCTTAAAATAAAAGCTGCTTCCCGCCTTTTCTAACTAACAAAACAACCCTTTTGACACATTTGACCGAGCACCATGCACGTGATTTACTCGTGCATACTTAAGAGACTTCAAAACGTAGGCAAGACATGTCGGTTTGATCTTAATGAATTTAGATTTGCACGATTTTATAAAACATAGACGACAGCTTCTTGCTGGGTTGGCTGTCGTTCGTAGCCCAAAATCTCAAGCGACGATCTCGGTCAATCAACAAGAAGACCGACTTCCTACAGGACACCAACGAGGACTATGTCGGTCAGCATGTCATAGTAGCATTATTCATAGACGAAATGGCAAAACAAATTTCTCTTTTGCATCTTCTTTAACTTTATCTCTGTGTTAATTCTAGCCTGGTATAAGTTTAGTGTTGCACATTTACTCTGCTGATCAAAATCTAATGCATTATTTTGAGAACCTTTATTGGTTAATTAAATGATACCCTCATAGAGAATGTTACTGACATAGTTTCAATTCCATTTCAGGTTCCACTATATTCACAAAGTATGTGGGCCTCGAATAACCCAAGGGAACGCAACAGATTTTTCCAGCTCATATCAGCAATTATGTTTATTAAATCAACCCATATATGGTCATGGTAAAAACCTTAAAGATTTACAAACAGCAGCCAATCAATCAAGAATTAAAGCAAAACCAGAATCAAAACAGTGAAGTTCCATGCATAGGATTTGTTATGGTTCATCCCGATGGGACACATATATATCCACACAAAGAATAGAGAATGAAAAACAAGTTACAGAGTTGTTTCCCTGATTGCAGTGAACAATCTTCATACAATTATCTTTCTCGTTATCACAAATGTATTAGATCTAACAAAGGAACCCAGAAACCAGCTCTATTAACCAACCCAGAAACCAGCATTTTTGGTTCATCGACTTCACAAAGTTTCCCTCTTCAACGATTGACGACGATGAAATTGTTGTTCACCTAAGACTTTTGATGAATTTGCAACTCTGTCTCAGTGTTTTACGGAGTATGAAATATGGAAAGAACATCTTATAATAACTTCACGAGAATACCATAAAACTGAATGTCTATGTAGTCAGTACTAACCAAGCTGTGCACTAGCCAAGAAAATGTTTTCAATTTAGTGTATTTTCTGAAAGCGTTTTTGTCAGAATTAAAAAAAAAAAAAGAAAAACGAACTCAATTTGAAACACCGTAATGAACAGGGAGGTCCATTAAAGCAAGGACTTGAAATGAATAAAACCTTAAATGTTCAAACAATTAAATGTACTAAACGACATCAATACTTCATTGCTATTATGAAAAATTGTGCCAATTAAAAAAAGAGTGAATGAAGAGGAGAAATACAAATTTGTATAAGACAATTTCGGCAAGTGTAGGATTTTCTCTGTTTTTTTCTTTAAAAAAAAATAGAGAAAGGGAGAGACATTATTGGGATAAAACGCATAAAAAGATCAAGATATAGGAATTGATTGGAGCACTGGACTTGCTGAAGAGGAAAATAAGAAAACGAGTGAGTCAGTTGTTAGGGGGTGTGGATGTGGTCTCTGCAAATTCTCTTGGGAGTCGGTTCAAATTCTTCGTTGCCGGATTCACTTGCCGGAGTTCCTGTACCTCTTGCCATATCATCCAATTTCCAAATTTCGGTAACAAATTTGAGAGTAAAACTGTTGGGCTTGGTCTTGTTGGCATTTACATACACTGGACACACCCCACAACGTACCACTAGCTGGGAATCTGAGGAGAACTTAAACGAGACAGTTGTATGGTGGTTATCATCAGAAAACCCAACATTCCCCAGGGGACTGATTCCAAGCATGACTTGATCTGATAACTTGTTAGAATAACAACCAAAATAGCAACAGCCACCAACATGTTTCCTTTCAGAGAGAGTATTCATTTCAAAGCTGTATTCACAGCCAACGTGAAAACCATCCCCAGTCCAAGCAGACGTTTCAAGAATAGCACAAAGAGCAAACCCGATTAAGTTTTGACAACAATGCTGAGGCAGTTGAAGAGTTATTTCAGATCCTGAACTTTGATTGATGAACCACTCTGGAATTTCGCTCCTAGGTAAAATCATGGAGGGACCCCCGAGTTTACAGTGACCCTGAAAAATGAAAAATCATGATTTTAAACGTAACAAAGAGAGAGATAGGGTCGGGGAGAGAGAGAGCAAAAGAGAGAGAATTGCATACCACTTCCAATTCATAAAATAGTCTCAATGATGCAATCGCCATATGCTGAATCCTTACTTGTGAATCTGCCAAATTCTTGTTGTTTGCATTTTTATTCAGTTTCAAGCAATTACTAAACATGAACTCAATGGATGAACTGTCTTTGTCCCACCACGAATTCAACCAAAAGTAATTTTTATATTCATGGGAGTGTTTGGATAGCTTTTCGAGTACGGACGAATCTAGTTCTTCTAGACATGATGCAATCTGTGGCAAAGATTGGAGTCGCTTGCAATCAGTTGCGTCTAACCATTTCAACCTTGGTGGGAGCTCTGGTAATGACTGAAGCATATTGCAACGGCTCAAGTCAAGAATTATCAGCTGTGAAAGTTGCTTGATACTTGCAGGTAAATCCTCGAACTTATTTCCTCTAAGAAAAAAGTATTTCAGTGAGGATAGACAGCCAATATCTTGCGGAATAGTCGTTAAAGCACAGTCACTTATATCTAGTGATGCCAAAGGAGATAAGCCTGATAATGACGATGCAAAATATGACACCAAACATTTGGTTCCTCTTAACCAAAGCTGTTTAAGTTCGTTTGAATCAGCATCGGAAGAGCTCAACTTGCCAATGTTTACTGGCGAATTACCTTGTTCAGAGAAACCCTCGAAGCCTAGCGTTTCAAGCCCTTCTAGATTTTCAAATGAAAAAGGCGGCTCTGTAATTTCCGTCCTTTCTAAAGCAATGTGATTTAAATGTTCCATTTTCTCCAGAATGTCTGGACAGCTCTCAAGTCTTAAGCATCCTCGAAGATAAAGTTCAAGAAGAGATTTCAATTTACAAATAATAGTTGAAACCCTCTTCAGCCTTGTGCAATTAATCAAACTCAACTTTTTAAGATTAGTTAGGCAGTGAATGGACGAGGGAACTTCTTCTATTGCTGTCTCCCGCAAGTGTAGGTTTGTTATATTCCCAGAAATCTGTGGAAACTCTGTGAGATTAACACAAAAGGAGAGATTAATAGTTATTGGACAAACAAAATGAAGGTTGCTCGGAAAGGACCTAAGACTTTGGCAGCCCTCCAAACACAACATACTAAGATGGTTGAAATTTTGGATCGATGAGGGAACCCAAGCCAAGTTTGTACAATTCAAAAGAATTATTCTCCCCAGATTTGGGATTTTTGATAGGTCCGGCGTCCTTATAAGATATCGAGAATAACTGAGGTCAATATATTTTAACTTGAAAGTTTTCTGTAACAAAAAGATAAATAGGATTACATTAAATAGACATTGTTGAATTTCACAATTAATGATATGTATTTAAAGAAAGAAAAATTAATGTTTTGCTATAAATGTACACGATACCTTTTTTCCTTCCCAAATTTGCTCAACTTTACTGTAAGGCAAATTGAGCTCAATAAGATTCTCTGGTTCAAAATCAAATGGCAGTGTTTTCAAAGGATATTGATGCCAGTGGAGATATCTCAATTCTTCAGGAAGATATTCCAAACCTTGGTCTAGATGCACTTTAGAACTCATTATTGGAACACCATTATACTCGGGCATATAAAATCTAAGTAATCTGAGATTGCACATGTTTGCAAAGGCTCAAGGATTTAGATGTATGTCGTTTATCTTGGACAAATCAAGGAAAATGCCTTCAATTTTATCAGTCCCCTTATAAACAAAAGCAAAGAATGTGAAGAATAAAATCTCACTTTTGAAAAATTGATTAAGAGCTTCCTGACCATAAAATGTGCATTCTTCAAATTTTCAATTAATTCAATACGATGAGAATATAAAAAGGCAAACAAATTCATACACCACAGTACAACCCGTGCTAATTAACAAGCTTTTATATTCCACAATTGGCTGGGCGTATTTGGGAGGCTTAAATGTGATGTCAAAAAATTAGAAATTAATTTTGCTATTAGGTAATTTTTTTTTTTCAAAATCAATTTTAGCAAAATCGCCACATCCTGAGAATTCGTATCATACTTAAGACAAATACAGTTCTATATATATGCTCACATATATTATAAAAACATAAAACTATCCTTATTCAATTAGGATATACAATTATTTAAAGAGATTAGTGTTATTACCATCTATATTGAGATAGTAAAATAAAAGAAATAGAATTAATGAAATATAATTTTTTTTAGCTTACCAATTATTATATATACTCAATAATTTGCTTGAGAGGTTGAATTCCTTGTAAATATTATATCTCATTAATTTAATTGGTAAACAAGCAACGAGAAGAATATCGCCATAACAGATGTGCATATTATTTTTCCCAATTTCAGAAAGGTAAAACTCAGCAGTTCTTTAAGATTAGAAGTATATTTTGATACGTAATTCATTTGAAGTTGGTAAACAAATTAAAAGAGGAGTTTACGATTCCTGTTAAAGTAACTGAACCGAGAATCAGTACTTGATGACAAAGAGTAGATACTCTTTATGTCTTATCAACAGTTTCTATTGAATCAATCTCACCCTGTGTTTAATATAGCTTATGAACAAGTAATTGGCCCGAAGATTGTTCTTATGGAAATTCCGATCGAAACAATAAAAATATTTAATGTAATAATTTATTTTGGTATTTTCTTGGAAGGTATTTTGAGTAAAATTTTATTCTAAAATTTAAGATAGGGGTGTTCAAAGTAGATAAGTGTTGATACTAATTAGAGGGTGCAAAGAGCCTCAACCTATCTTTAATTGCCTAAAACTGTTTGAAAGTATTTTTTCTATTACCAATTAATTTGAGATGCTCTTCAACTGTTCCACAAAAAGTTTTAAATGATATTATATTACAGTGAACGAGTATAAAGAATAATTTAGGGTCTTTTAAGTTGTTTGGTCCTTATAAGTACATCCATTAACTTGTCAACCCCAAAATAAATAAATAAATAAATAAAAACGACTAAGGATACTTTTGGTAACAAAAATTTACTGAAAACTAGAGAGGAAAATTGATGATGCATATAGCCAAATAAAGAGCTGCTTGCCTTATTTTTCTTTAGCACGTGATAGACATCATTGTGATCCCACAACCTGCTCTGTTTACCCGGTTCTTTGAGAGATTCTTGACGAACAATTGTTTGACCCATTTCTTGTAATAAATCATGCATTTGTAGTCGTTTCCGATCTGATATTGCAATGAGTGACTTACCAACAAGAATTTTCAGTCTATGGCACATAGACGTAGGATTGTCTTGTATCCTTGTCAATAAGTCTACATCCTCTCCTTTGAAGAAACAAGCAATGTCAAGAAATATTCCCTTCTCTTCTGAATTTAGCTCATCATAACTGATTTTCAAAACCTTATAAATATTAGGTTCAGAAATCAAATTCAAGTTGTGCAATTTATCTTCCCATTGTTGTATGCTATTTTGATAAAGGGAAGAACCCAAAACCTCAAGAGCTAAAGGATTGCCATCAGCATAACACACTACTCTTTGTGAGAGTTGATAAAGATCATGAGAGCGATTGTTTTGTCCAAAGGCTTTTCTACAAAAGAGCTCAAAAGCTTTGTTGTGCTCCAATCCCTTGACCTCAAATATGTTACTCACTTCACATTTATCAAGTACTCGTTTATCTCTGGTAGTTATAATGATTCTACTTCCGGGACTAAATCTATCTATCACTCCGGCTAAACTTTCTAATTGTGTGAATTCATCATGAACATCATCTAGAACGATCAAAACTTTCATCCGTTGTAGTCCTTTCTTGATATTTTGGGGTATAGTGAGAGTTCCTACTTTGAGATTTTCTCCTAGTACTTGAGAAATGACCTCATCTCGAACACGTATTACTCCCAGTTTGTTTGATTCTTCTCTGACGTTTGCCATGAAGCAATTGCCTTGAAAGTATCTAGAAATTTGGTGGAAAACAACACTGGCAATGGTTGTCTTACCGATACCGCCCATGCCCCAAATTCCTACAATTCGAGCATCATGCGATTCGAGACACAGCAGTGACTTAATTTCCTCAATTCGTGAATTTATTCCAATGAAGCCGTCTAAATCAGTTGAGTCTGACATGTCTTCCAATTTCTTGGAAATATCTGCAACAATCTCTTCCACGAGTTCTGCCTCATTCCTAGAGGAAAGGTTCATTGGAATAAATTATTAATGTTCTTTTTATTTTCTAACAGAGGCCGAAAATAATTATCGATAGAAAAAAGGTTGTAGAGGAAGAGCTAAGAGTTACCTGGATTCAGTGGGATCATAACCAGATAAATTTGATGCTTCCGTCAATGCAGCCCTCCATTTCTGAACCTTATCTGGAAAGTTCTTTTCATGCTCAAGAAAAGCTTCTTCCAAACTTTCACTCTGTTTGCGCACATCAGATGGGTCTATTTGGTAGAAAACCGGTATCACAATTTGGCCATTCGTTCTCTTGCAATCAAGAGTCTTGACAAGTTCATTAAGGCACCATTTCGAAGAAGCATAGCCCTTTGAGAAGATAATTATCGAAATATCTGTTGTTTCGATTGCGTTAGAAAGGGCAGGCGAAATCTCATCTCCTTTCTTAAGCTCTTCATCATCAATGAAGAATTGTATTTGTTTCCGATGTAAAGCTGCTGCTAGATGGCTAGTAAATCCATTACGAGTATCCTCCCCTCGGAAACTGAGGAAGACCTCATATTTGTTTTGAGCATCAAGGCTAGATGCAGAAGAAGATGAAGCCATGGATGAAGGAAGCTTTGAGACTGAAACAGAGAGTATGGAGAGTAAATGTAAGAATCATGAAGTGGATACTAAAATAAGGATTTTCTTTACAATCAAGTTTTTCCGGTGCATAAATGAGTATTAGACCAGTGGATTTCGATGGGTTAGTAAATAAATTTTACTTGGTTGTAAGTTATGTTAGGTTTCATTTAGACCCAATAAATAAATGAGTTTTCTTCCCTGATGGCTGTTGCTTTTATCTTTCTTGGTACTTCCCTTTGACAGCGAGGAACTGCCAATGTCTTGGTTAAATTTGAAATTTTCACTCCTTTCAATTTTTGTTTATATTGAGCAGGATCTAATTCAACCTTTGTTTGTAAATTCATATTTAAAAAAAAAAAAGATTAAGCTTTCAAATATTATATAAATGTTTATTTAAAACATTATTAGCTCTTGTATAATTTTGAGTTTTTTACGAATCTTACGAATTAAATCGACTGGTTTTGTTTACCCATTGTAGCATATTTTGCAGGAGATGCATATTGATTCTAAAGTCAAGATTAATCATTCTCAGGTATAGTACTCTTGCATTTTAAAGTACAGATTGGAAGTTTTATAATTTTCTAAAATCTAGAATTTACATTTTAAAAATAAGAATACCTGCACTAGAGAATGACTCATCTCCAAATATAATTGTGTGGTAATATAATAAGTTGGATATACTCTCAGTATTCCCAAAAAAAAAAAAATCAATCTCTAAAATACATAATTGAAGACTCATAGTCCGTTTGGGAGTGTTGTGGCAGCCCAGCTATTAAAGTGTTTGGTAACACTTGTAGCTGGACTTTGGTAGTTTAGCAAATTTTTTTTCTTAACTTCTACTTCACAGCTGTAGTTTTTACTTCACAGCAGCTATAGCTTAAAAGCTACATCACCTCACTCCCAAACACACCCTCAATCTATCTACTTAAAAAATAGGATGATAAGGCATTGAGAAGAGACGCAGAACACGAAGATACTAATGAAGCCATAAACAAACTCTTCAAGATACTTTTTCACATAAACAGAAATTACTGAGAGTTGTGCGTCATTTGCAAAGAAGATTCAATCTCTTCAATCTCGTTCATCACAACACTATAAAATACAAGCAAGTCATTTCATCGTTGGTTGACAATCGTTTTAAAAAAACAATCAGTACCAGCTTGTTGCTAAAATCCAAGACATCGAACGTCAAACATCAGCAGCTCTGACTTATACGCCGGACCATCACGGCTGGCGTTTGATTAAATTATACACGTATAATGTGGAAAGGCATCACTAAATTATCTATCTGATTTGTACTTTTTAACTCCATTTTTTATTAGACCATAATGCCCATTTTCCTCCAAAATTTCAACAAAACAAAAAAGTTGCTTTCATCTTCATCGTGGTCTCAGAAAGGCTTTTCGGCCGAAGACTGGATAACTGAACCACGAAACTTTAAACACACTTATTTGTAAAATTTAACATTACAAAGACACCCAAAAGAGAAATTACCAGCAATATAAATTCGTCCTTATCTTCAAAATTGAAATTAAAAAATCTGTGGAATGTTATCGTGATTAATATTCAATTTTTGAAACAGACCACTTCCTGCCCATTAATCGTTCTTTGACTTTTTTGGACTTCTTCCAATCAGGTATTTTCTTCATTTTCCCGAAGTCAAAGTACGTTAAAGTCTTAAGAAGACAACCCCGATAATTGAGGAAATAAGTTGTTAGCTGACGCCTGACTTTTACCGCCAGCTCTAGTGACTTTGCAAAAATAAGTTGTCTTCGTGGGCTTTGGGCTTTTAGTGGGACTCAGTGGGTCATTTTCAGATTTACTCAAGATTCTGGTCCAAAGCGATGGAGCCAGACTTGTGATTTGTGAAGTTGTGGCAGTAATAAGAAAAGCAAAGAAATGTAATATACATAATAATCCTAATATTAAGCAAATAATGGTAATTATAAGATAACAAGAAACATGTAATGCAAGTTGGAATTGATACACCTTATATAATGGTAATCAGGGGCTTGGATTAATCAAAATCTTAAATGTTCAAACAATTTAATTCACTAAAACAACATCAAAACTTCATTTCTGTTATGAAAACTTGAGTGAACTAGATAAAGAGTGAATCAAGACTAAGGAGAAGAAGAAATACAAATTCTGTCGGGACTCGGTTCCAATTCCTCTCCACCAGAACTCGATTCAGATTCAGTTGCTGTAGCTATATCATCCAATTTTGAAATTTCGGTAGCAAAATTGAGAGTAAAAGTGTTGGTTTTGGTCTCGTTGGTTTTGCTCCTCCATCCAATTTGATGGAACTAGGAAAGCAGAAAATAATTGACGAAAAGTCAGCTTCATCTTGATTTTCATCTTCAAAGGAGTGTTTGGATTAGGGGTGCATCTAGTTCTTCTAGACATGATGGAATCTCTGGCAAAGATTGGAGTCGCTCGCAATCACTTGCGTCTAATAATTTCAAACTTAGCGGGAGCTCTGTTAATGACTGAGGCATATTGCGACCACATAAGGCAAGATTTGTCAACCGTGAACGTTGCTCGATACATGCCGGCAAACTCTCAAAGTTATTTGCTCTTAGATGTAACCATTCCAATGTGGATGTACAGCCAATCTCTTGCAGAACAGCCGTTAAAGCACAATGTCTCAAACCTAGCGAATACAAAAAAGATAAACCCGATATCAACGATTAACGATGAAGGCTATGACACCAAACTTGATAATAAGGGTGGTAGTTGACTTATGGCTGATCCATGTGCACCGACATACTCATGAGAGTTAAAATTGCCAATTTCATCTGGTTCAGAGCAATCCTCCAAGCCAGGCGTTTCAAGCCCTTCTACATTTTCAAATGAAGATGGTAGCTGCTCTGTAACTGTAGTCCTGCCTAAACTGATTTGATTTAAATGTTCCATTTTCTCCCATATATCTGGGAAACTCTCAAGGTTTAAGCACCCATAAACAGAAAGCCAAATCAAAGATGAGCATGCTTTAGCTTGATGCCGTTAATTTGTAATAATTCGCTGCCTTATTGAGTTATTATAATCAAGTTAGATTTTATACTGTGAAATGACAGGGTAAATTCTATCACAGAAAGAATTGCCCACAGTAAGCCATGTCTATTCAAGCACGTGCATAAATCTAGCTTGGACGACGCAAAAATATGATTCAAAGGAACTTGAAAGAAAAAGGCAAAAATGCTTAGTGGCCCATCAAAGACATATAAAAGCCATTTCATTTCTCGTGTATGTGATTAATCTGATACCATTGTGGCAACAACATATGGATAATCTTCATAATCAGGCTAGCAAGCCAAAAGTAGGTTTTCAATTATTGTGGCGGATCAATAACAACATTGCCTGTCTTTAAATGGATAATATCTTTGACAAAATGAGGTTTATATGCAGACAAAATAATTTAAAATATACAAGTCTAAAGATCAATTGAAACTATCTGCTTTATTCTTAGAGGTCATCACATTGATTAAGTATAATGGTGGTGGTGTTCAAAAATCACCTCTGAATCAGTTGTGTAGAGTGTTGGAACATTTCAAATCTTTTTCTTAGTCTCGTACTGTCTATTAACTGTTTTGTCTTAAAACAGAGTTTTAAAAATCCAATATAAGGGTAGTCATGTTGTTCTAGTTTGCTTAATTTTAAAATAAATTACGTTTTAAATCCAGCATCCAGAAATGAATTGTATATGCTCATATCAGTCATTGATAATGCTTATCTCTAGCAATTTAGTGCCGATTTTTGAAAAGTAGAATAATTTCATTTTCACACTGCAGGAACTAAGAAAAAGCCTTCAGTGGCGGGCTCTTCTCTTGACTCTTGCTTGTTTTTCTGCTCTTCAAACTTATAAATAATGCCCACAGTTTGTCCTTAACTACATCAGCTACCTCTCACGATGTAGAAATACACCCAAAGAAAAACACCATCAAGCCTTCAGCAAGTACCAAATTCTTAGACTCAAAAGTACATGTCTATGTGCCTAAGGCTGGAGAATGACCAATAAAACATGGTTCAAGTTAGTCGACTTTCCAGATTTTAAATAAAACAATAGATTAAACCAAATGCTGAACAACACAGATCAAGGCTAGTGTAAAGTTCAACAGAATATTAGATTCAAACCCTAATGGACTGGAGATTAAACTTTGGACCAACATAAGGAAGGAAATAAGCCAGCTCTCTTATTACAAGAAACATAAGAAAACACGAGGAGAACTGATTTTTTCTCTGCAAATTATCTTCGAATTTGGTTCCACTTACACCCTCTGATAAACTCAGAGAATTTTGAGCAAAAGTTGTGCTTTCTCTTGGAGGAGAATTCCCATTATATACTATGAATACAAGCTTATGTTTAGCCCTAAACATAACTAAACTACTATAGACAGAACTATCTAAAATAGCCTACAGCTAGTATGTCCTAAATAAGGAAAGCATAAAAGATTTACAATCATAAAAATAGTTGTTACAATTGTACAAGCATAGAATCTGTTAAGCATAGAATCTGCTAACTCAAATTGATGCTGGTAAATCTACAAGCATCAATTTGCTAACAAGAAAGTTATGTCGCTGACGTGTCATGGGTTTGGTGAAGATATCCGCAATTTGTAGAGTAGTAGAGATATGCGGGAGAGTGATAACTTGGCGGTCATAGGCCTCGCGAATAGAGTGGCAGTCAACCTCTATGTGTTTCATGCGCTCGTGTTAGACAGGGTTGGCTGTAATTTGGACGGCACTAGTGTTGTCAGCATGTAGGGGAGTAGGTTGATGTTGTGAGAAACCAAGTTCTGTTAAAAGACCACGCAGCCAAATGATCTCGGAGCATGCTGCAGACATGGCGCGGTGTTCTGCCTCAGTGGATGATTTGGAACTGAGTCTTGCTTTTTGCATTTCCAAGAGATAAGTGCATCACCAAGAAACATGCACCATCGCATAGTAGATTTTCTCGTGTCCAGGCAGCCAGCCCAATCTGCATCACTGTAGGCTTGTAGTTGGAGTGAAGAACCAGTAAGGAAGAATAAACCACGGCTAGGAGTGCCAAGAAATATCACCCAAATGCGAAGTTTGAACTCATCCGAACCAATCTGAATCCGAACTTATCCAAAATATTCATCCGATCCGATTTATTTTGGATGGGATAGGATTTGAGATTTGGATTGGAATCGGATGGATTTTTTCCCAATCCAAATGTAAAGTTGCCCAGCCCTAATTTCTAAATCCTCCTATGAGGTTAGCTAATTACATATTGATTGCGATTATGGGATTTCTGGCTTCTTAGGGAGAAAAGGAAGAAAAAAATAGAAAATAAAAAAGAATTTACATGTAAAACTTTGGGCATAGTTTGATATGAATTTAGTTGAGGAAAACTTTAATTTCTTATTCGTGTTAGTATCAATGATCTGTCTATTACTTATTGGGGCCTTATAATGTAAATGTCGAATCAGGTTGCAACATTGATAGCGGGAATGGCAGTTGCTGCTGCTGCTTATGCTGGTAAGTATGGCATCACGGCCTGGCAGGCATTCAAGGCACGAACGCCGACGGCTAGAATGCGGAAATTTTTCGAAGGTGGTTTTCAGCCTGTCATGACAAGGAGGGAAGCGGCTATGATACTTGGAGTCAGGTACAATTGATATCCGCTTGTCAAATAATATATGTATGTTTAATAGCATTAGTTGAAATTTTTGGTTGATTTGATGTTGTGATGTTAATGTAATGGAGGAGCTCACTCTTATTTGGGTGATCTTTCTCGTGTGGGAAGATAAGGGTTAACAGTTAACGTTTCATTTTATTTTCAGTTGGCTGTAAGTTAGTTTGAGGTACTTGGCTAGTTATGAAATGGACCTCATTTCAAATTAAAGCCTTGTTTGATTACCTAATAATCCTGAAATTCTCTGAGCCGTTTTATCATTTGACTTTAAGCTGTCGATGATTGTTTGGTTCTGTTAGTTTAGAACCAGAGGAAGTTGTAGGCTGATGTGTGAGTGTGAATATGAATCCTTGTTTCTCATTCAAATTTCAATATCTTACTGTAGCTACATCGGCAATGAGTTCTTCGTTTTAGATTTAGGACAGTGAACAATTTTGTGGTGAAGTTGCAAGTTAAACTCCCATTTGCTCGATATACTTCAAATTGTAAACCCGCTGTTGTTTACACTTCTGTTACTATTGTCAACACAATGATACAAAACCAATGCTTCTTTCCTGTTCATAGAATTTTGTACCTTAATGCTGCTTGTGTTCAATATAATTATGCAAATTCTGCTGTTAAAAGTGTTCTGAGCTTAATTTCTCTCTTTTAACTTCTTTTATTCATCAGAGAAAGTAATCCAACAGAAAAGGTCAAAGAATCTCATAGAAGAGTGATGGTAGCAAACCATCCAGATGCGGGCGGTAGCCATTACCTTGCATCTAAAATTAATGAAGCAAAAGATATTATGCTGAGAAGAACCAAAGGCAGCAATTCAGCATTTTAGTAGGACTATCCCAATCTCTGTGAGGCTTAATCCACAAAAGCTTTGGGAGTTGAGTTTCCAAAGTCAAATCCCCAGGGTAATTATTCAATGGATTCTTTCAGACCATTATTGTGCACTACATTGAAAATCGGATTCCACCCCCCCAAAACCCCCACGGGATAAATCAGTTTAGAGTTGAGGGAAACTTGTTTGTGTCAGCTAATATATTAGTGATTAAATTGATGGTAATGATTGTACTTTTTTTTGCTTTGTTTTTTCTAATGATGCTAGCCTGTATTCTTCACACTCTATTTTTGTTTGGTGATAATTGAATCACTTTCGTGTATCATGAAGCTTTGAGGACTAAGCAAGTTTTGTGAATGTTGTACGGACATGTGTAGTAATTTTTCCAAAGGACATGACATATCACCCGGGTAACAAACCTACGATGGCGTCCACAAAAATATGCAATGCCATGTTCATTTTGTAGTTAAAGGTTAAGAGTAACTCCCCTAAATATTTCTTCTGACTTATGCATATGCCTCAGCTTAAACTCGGAGTGAAATCTTTGTAAAAAGAAAATTAATTTTTGCTAGCAGAACTACTCAAATGTTCGACTTCATTATTTCTGTACTCATTTCTCACGTCGGCGTGTAATCTACTGGCTTGCACGCTTCCTCTACTCCACAGAATAGTCCTTGATGCAATGCCGTATCGGTGCACAGACTCTTACTCCTATCAAGTAAAATTGATTCACGTATGTAAATATTTTAATTTGATTCGAGTGGTATACACGCATCCCAGTAAAATTGATTCGCGTATACAATTACTTCGTGGCATAATTTGATTGGAGAGATATGCACACGGCTATCCTTATGAAAGATTCTGTAACTTCTCAGGGTGACATTGAGGAAGAATAATTAACAAGGAGATTAACAACTCTTACCGTAGAATAAGTAAGTCAACAAGTTGCTGCCTTCATACTTCTACTTCTCAAATTAGTTTGTCATCCAAATTGTGATACAGCTTTAAAATTTCATCGTTCTCATGCTCGCTGAGCAGAAGAGCTAGCTGTCGTATTTACAAAGAATTGGGAGGATAAAAACGAAAAGAAAAAACCCTAGTAAATTTGTTGTGGGATATTGTTTTTCATTGGTAAAGCTGTATGCTACTGTTTTTTATTCACTGGATGAATTGGTAACGCTGTACGCCCTTTTGGTATCTCCTTCATATGGAGTTTCACCCATTTCGGTTTTCTCCTCAAGAGGACCTTGAGGGCTTCCAAAAGATTTTTCCATAATCATTTTTTATCATCAGTTTCTTTTTTAGCTTGAGAAGCATAGTTTTTATATCATCTTAAAATCTGTAATTGTTGTATACCTTACCTATATGTGTTGATAAATTCTAATGAAATGTTGGATACAATTAAATTAGGGAAAAAAATAAATTATCTATTTTTTTTCAAACTCAAATACAATTAAATATATCTCCAATTAAAGTGAATGACTTATTCTACACTACCGACTAATAAAAAGTGCAATCTCTTAATCCACGTTTTGAGTCTCTATCAACTCTGATAGTGACGATGATGGTAAAGCGGATTTGAAGGTGAAGGGTAAATGAAAGTAATACAATATTATTTAGAATTTATATGGTTTCATTAAATTTGGATTTAATAGGGTTTTACATCTCGAGACAATAAAATGATGATTTTAGAAACATTGGAGACATTCTTATATAAAAATTAGATAAAATAATTGACTCAGTATGTTTCTTGACTCTTTCCAAACAATTCATTATCTCTCCTTACACTAGACTTAAGCCAAAAAAAAAAAAAGTTCCTTCTTTATTTACCATTGTTTACTTTATTTACTTGGCCTATTCAATGTTCCCGACAAATAATGTATATAGGCATCTCAAAATTGATCACAAAACTAAAATAGGAATCAATTCCAAATGCTAATACAAATTAACATCAAACAACCTAAAGCGATTTCTTTCATGGCCATCACTTTGTGTGCAGGTCAAAATAAAAAACAACCAATCAATAATAAGATAGAGAGTAAAGGCTATTGCCTTGTGCAGTCAAGAAAACTGAAAGAGTGGAAGAGGAAAGGGATTCAATATTTGGGAAATTCGAAGTAATTAATTAGCCTCATTCATATCATGTGATTCTTATTAAGCGAATAATAAATTTTCAAAATATTTTATTGAATAAACTACACTCATCATTCATCTGTGGGTATCATATTACTTTTATGGAAAAAAAAATTGAGATGATTTTTCCATTGCTCAAGAAATAATTATAATGCAACTGTTACAGGGGCGTAGTTTCAATGCCATGATTTATGATATGTTTTTATGAAAGATCTATGTATAAAAAAAAAAGAAAAAAATGCAACAAATGAATGACTAATTAAAACAAAGAAAAAAACAAGCACAAATGCAGTAAATTCGTTTTGTCTTTCTCGCAAGTGATTTTATAGGCGTTATATTCTAGGAGCCTATGTATTTTATTACAGTTATTACTTTGATAAAGGGCTATGATTGTGTCTAGAATAATTAAATAGAAATAAGATTGTGAAGTGCATTGTACGGATGAATTCAGATAATATAATACTACTGAAAAATATATATCAATTGATGCGTTAGTAATTAAAAATTAATCAGCAATGACAAAATTACAAATTACAAATATGTGCTTGACATAGTCTTATTCAACTGCAACTTCCTTTCATTCTTCTTCTTCTTCTTCTTCTTCTTTTTTGAGAGGGCAACTTCCTTTAATTGTAAATTGGGAACTTTTTGGCCCTTTCAACTTAACCTTACTAAACATCTTCGATCCTTCACTAAATTCAAGTTTTTCCAGTCTCCTTACCCATGTCAAAAAGACTAAAACACCCTTCAGGCATCAAAATTTCCCAATAAGACATGAAGATGAAAAGAATTTACATGCTATATTGATGGTATGTAAGACAGTACAATTGCAGGAAGAAGAGGATGAAGTCATGAAACAGAGAAGAATGAAATTGATAGACATGGAAATAGTAATAGATATGTGTCAAGTGCCGACAGCTTTCTTGTTTGCTTTGCTTCAGGTTTCCATGTAGAAGAACTTTCAACAGACCATAAAAAATACAATATCAACCGAACAATATTGTATTATGCAATATCTTTTTTCTTTCTTCGGGTGAGACTAATTAATTTAACTTCAACTTTTTATAAAAAGTTTTTGGTATAGTCTTTTTTTTTTAATTTTAAATATCTACCATTAGATTATACAAAAGTAATGGAAGAGAATTTATGTCAATATTTAAAATAAAAAAAATTTAAATTAGAATAGCTTGTCCTTCTGAAATATTTTTTAAATAAATTCTTCAGTCTAATATGACAGCTGAAATTTGTACAAGGTAATCTCAAAATTAAACGAATCTAAAATCTAAAAATAACTTTCAAAATGCCCAAGCAAATACTAATGAAAATCATTGATTAAGAATAATATATTATGTGGTAGAAGTTTTCTTTTTATCAATCTTCTTTCTACCCATTGATTTTTCTATGACTTTCCGGTTTCATTTCTTGAATTTCCATGGATTAAATTTCAATAAATCATAAAATAAACTAAGGAATCATTTTCTCGAAATAGCTATCTATATATATATATATATATATAAAGTTGGGACTTGAGGAGGTGATGTGGCATCACCATTTCTCATCATTTCATATTCTCTATTATCTAATAAATTGGTTGAAATTAAAAAATAATTACATTACAAAATATTAAAAAAAATAATTATTAGATTATAAATGATTACATGTCTTTTCCTCTTTCTATTTAAATTCAACAATATATAACCATTAATAATAATTAATTATAAGTCTTGAAACATTCATTTATTTTATTATGCAAACAATTAAATTTTAGTGGCTTAAAATACATCAATTAATTAATATAAGAAGGAAGGCTCCTTCATCTTCCCTCAACAATGCCATTAGAGCCTAATTTTAATATCATAATCCCATATTTAATTATTCAATATTTTGTTTAGTGCCTTTTGGCTTCTTCAAACTCCATAAACATTAAATATTTAAGATTCGTGACATCATTATTTCTCATCTTTTTTTATTCTCTATTATCTAATATATTGGTTGAGATTAAAAAATAATTACATTACAAAATATTAAAAATCTATATATATATATAGAGGAGGTGATGTGGCATCATTATTTCTCATCTTCTTATATTCTCTATTATCTAATAAATTGGTTGATATTAAAAAAATAATTATTAGATCATAAAAGATTACATGTCTCTTCCTCTTCCTATTTAAATTCAATAATATGTAACCATTAATAATAATTAATTATAAATTTTGAAACATTTATTTATTTTATTATGCCAACAATTAAACTTTAGTGGCTTAAATATATCAATTAATTAATATAGGAAGGAATGTTCGTTCATCTTCCATCAAGAATACCATTAGGGTCTAATTTTAATGCTATAATCTCATATTTAATTATGCAACCTTTTGTTTAATGCCTTTTGGCTTCTTCAAACTCTATAAATATTAAGTAGTTAAGATTTGTGGCATTATTATTTCTCATCTTTTTATATTCTCTATTATCTAATATATTGGTTGAGATTAAAAAATAATTACATTACAAAATATTAAAAATAGAAAATAATTAATAGATTACAAAAGATTACATGTCTCTTCCTCTTTCTATTTAAATTCAACAATATGTAACTATTAATAATAAATTAATTATAAGTTTTGAAACATTCATTTATTTTATTAAGCCAACAACTAAATTTTAGTGGTTTAAAATACATCAACTAATTAATATAGAAAGGAAGGTTCCTTCATCTTCCCTCACCAATGCCATTAGGACCTAATTTTAATGTCATAATCCTATATTTAATTATGCAACTTTTTATTTAGTGTCTTTTGGCTTCTTCTAACTCTATAAATATTAAGCATTTAAGATTTGTTATGTTTGGTTTTTTTTTATTATTTAACCAACATCTTCTTTAGAAATGTTGTTGTGTTTTTATTTTTTGACTTATTTAAATTTTTAGTATTGTGTGCTTCATGCAGTACTCTTTTCTTCATGAGTTAAACAATGATAAAAATAGTTGGATGATAAGGGTTAGGCTTTGTAAGATGTGGAAGTCTGTTAATACCAAGAAAAATAGAGAGTTGATTAGTGTGAACATGATTTTTATTGATGAAAAGGTTGTGTACACTTAACTATATACATTAATATATTTTTTTAATGTTAACAAAAAAATAATTAACTTTAATAAATAACATTAGTTTTATAAGGTTGCGTCATCTTCAAAAAAAATAATTCATATTTTTTATCAGTTTTATCGAGTGCAAAGTAATAAAAAAGAAAATACTAAATTCTTTTTTTAAAACCGTTTTTATTTCCTAGTTATTTTAATAAAGGAGCGGACCATCTAGAATGGTAAATATAATTTTGTTTAATTAATAAGTTGAAAAAACCATCAAGAGAAATTATAATATTATGAGCTTGACACGAACCCTTTACTAATTCTAAAAAGGGAGTTTTTTTTATAAGAACTGTGATTGGATTATCAGGTATTTACTATTTGAATATGAATAGAAAATAAAATCAGTCTTTACAATTTGAATATGAATAGAAAAACAAAATCTGTCACAGTCGATGAAAAAACAAAAAACTTTATCCCCTGGCCCTATAGGAAAAGTTGAGGCATTATTTGGGCACCAAATGGTGGGTCTAAGATGGGACCAACCATAATCAATCCCAGGATTTAGTATGGCTTCCAAACAGCTAGTGTTATTTTGTGTTTGGTGGAAGAGATTGAATATTTAGTTTTTCACTTAACCATTCAACTAATTAGATAATAAATAAAATAAAATGAAATGCTTGGATATTGATTTAATATTAATATCGGGGATATAAATTAATTATAATATAGTTGATTACATAAAATCAATTAAATTAATAATTACACATGAACATAGATGTATACGTTGGAGAAAAATCAGTTTTTTAATTTTTAATAAAACTTTTTAGGACCGTCTCATACAATATATAAGAATTTGTAATTTAAAAATCGTACCTTGAAAATCTGAGAAGATGAATTATCTTTGTTTTTTCCGCTGAAGTGAAACTAGGCTCCTAGATCACGATCCGTCACTACCATGCCTGTTAAATCATGATCTGTCACCATCACGTTTATTAGATCACGAATTGTTACCAATGATCTTCTAGGTTATGACTCAGGTTTGATTTTTACTTGACGTATGGGCGCCTTTATCACTACCAATAGCAACTAGTAGGAGAAAAATTTTCTCTCAAGATCAGAGAAAAAAATTCTTTTTCTCTGATCTGTATAAATGTGGCCTCACACTCTTTTGAGAGAAAATAAGTCTTTTTATATCTCTATCTAGTGGAAACACTATGTTCCATATTTTCTATTTTTTAATTCTATTAAATCAAATTTGATTTAAATTCAAAATAAAAAAACAAAAGCAACGTTACTTATTCTTGTGTTCTAGGGGCCCACCTTGTAAAATAACACAAGGCCCCTTACACATAAGCATATTACATGGAGCCTCCCACTAAATAATATATTTAGGCTTTTAATCTAAATAACTAGTTATCTTACTTATTAATCCAGTAGCGGCATAGTCAATTAAATGAGCTAACCCGATGATCATTTAGGAACATACAATAGTGGCTACAATAATTAGACCTGTAATTAAACTAGTCAAGTTATTTAATTCCAAATCTACTCCATTAAAAGATTGGAACTGACCTCCATAATTGTATACTCAAATAATAATTCGTCCCAAGCCACATTTATTTCTTTACTGCACAATTCTTTGTACCACATCATTAATTATATCGATATCTCAACTGTCCAATTAATTTAATTACATCTTGTTCCTTGATACTTACGAGTTTTCTCTAATAGTCATTTTCAACATACTAAATATGTTGACACACTCTGGCCAGAGAATTCTATGATCAAGTGTTGAAAATCCATCAAGAGATGTGTTGTACAAATTCTATATTGTTAATCTATAACTCCAATACTCATAATTGCTCTCACCAAGATACCGGGTAATCTTGACTATAAATATGTGTCGTGCCCATTGGTAACTCAAATGGAATAACAATTATAATCATGAAATCATAATTAACTCAAGATTAAGATTACAGTAAAATCAATGCCTATGAGATTTAATAAGTCTGACAGTTATTACAAAGTTAATTAAACCTCATATATGATACTGTTCAATGTAGTCGTACTACATTAATAAATTCATACATGATTAAGACAAATCATTCAATGAATTCATTACAATCTATACCAAAATAAAGTGCCCAATTTTATTTTTCAACTGCGAACTAAATTTATTTAATTATAAGATAACTTATATTTATATCTTCTGTGAATCCACATGGTGATCACATAAATACATATAATATGATTAAATGGACTTTAATCAAAATATTAATGCAATTAAGATATTTGAATAAAATACCTCATTTATCTTATTAATCAAAAAAATTATTTATTACAATTAAATAAACATATATGCTTTTAAAGAGCATATTTTCCCAACAGTATACGACTCCAAAGTGCTCACAACATTTTTCTCACCAAACTTTTCTCTGAATTTCCCATATCTGACTCCTTTGTTTGCGTTTTTCGAAATTTCTCTAAACTTTTCTATTTAAGATATTATACAATTTTTTTTTGGGTGAGACTAATTTAATTTAAATTAGAAAATCTTATCCTTTTTTTAATATTATTTAAACAAAATTTGTCTATCTTTCATTTTATTAGTCTACTTTCTGCCCATTAATTAAGACTTTTCGATTTCCTTTTTCCTTGAGATTTTCATTGACTACCTTTCAATAAACCATAAAATTACCGAGTCATTTATTGAATAGTCAGATGACCATATTTCAAAATATCAACTATAAATTGCTCTTAATATTTAATTAATAGTTGAAGAATTGTGATCACCGTGAACATCTACATAAAAATTATATTGAAACGCAGTTAAAAGATAAAAATAAAATAAAATAATACAAACATACACCCATAGGTTAAAAAATAAAACGAACCAATACACTAAAACGTTTTAGCTGTTGTTAGTTTTTAGTTTCATCACTTAAGTCCCATGTGCATAAGTCACGTGACTGAGGTAAAAAAGAGATTGTCACATTAAAGTTCGAAGTGCGGAGAGGGGTAATTAAGAATCTCCCATTGCATTGTCAAACCAAAAAGACACTTGTAAAAGAAGAAGAAGTTGTCCGTTTGAATTTATTTGTACATCCAACATTTCTCATATCCTGAGAGCCTTTCCGTATCAAATTAAAATAGTAATAGCAAAATCGTAGTGCACGTTCAATTAAACAACAAATAGTCTAAGAAGCAAAGAGAGGATTGCAAGTTCACAACACCATTATAAAGGATTCAAAATAAAACAGAATTCCCACACGAAAACATCAATGTAGAGATATTAACAATCCGAATTGGACACAAGAAAAACCCTTCAATGGATTGCTTGCCTTCCCAATGCTATATACTGTGCAAACTGCGCACTGGCCAAGAAAATGTTTTCAATTTAGTGTATTTTCAAAATGCTTATTTTCTCAGAATATAAATAAAAAATAAAAAAAAAGAATTCAATATGAAACAGCCCTCATATATGTCTTGGTTCCTAAACATTTTAGAGGTTTCTTACATGTTTTACCAGCATGATTAAAATCAAAGAAGAAAGCGAGACATAATGTCTCTAACATAATAAAATTACAAAAATTTCAAGAAAAAAAAAGTTAAAACATGTAATCTTCAGGAGCATATAATAAAAGAACACTTCCACAAATTACTACAATTTCATGCAGTAGAGATTGAAGAGTTGAATTCCACTTATAGACACAGACCTTTCGTTTTGTCTAATGTGAATAATGAAAACAACAACAGAGGATTAACTGATGCTCTGACTTATTAGCAGATTGCAATGAATTAGCAACTGATGCTTTGACTAATTAGTTCTGCCGCTAAGTTAAATAAAATAAGGTATTTTCAAAAGCAAAATGGAATACATAGATAAAACATCATCTTAAACAAATCACAATCTAGAATTAGAGCATTTTCGACATACCTAAGGAAAAAGAATATGTGAAAACGGGTGACTCATTTGTTAAGGAGTGTTGATTTGATCAGCTCTGAAAATTCTCTTGGGACTCGGTTCCAATTCCTCTTCATCAGAAGTTCCACTCGCGCTTGCCAAATCATCCAATTTCCAAACTTCGGTAGCAAAATTGAGAGTAAAAGTGTTGGCTTTGGTCTCGCTGGGATTTGCATATACTGGACATACTCCGTAACGCTTTATCCTGTGACGCTTTTGGTGACACTCAGCGAAGAACTTAAATGAGGCAGTTGTATGATGGTAACCATCAGGAAACCCAACATTCGAGCAAGGTTTAAAACCAAGTATGACATGATCTGAATCAATGGAGTATTTAAAATAGGGCAAATAGAAACCCAGATCAACATGTTTGGTTTTAGAGAGAGTCTTTATTTCTAAGTCGAGTTGACAGCTGACGTAAAAATCACTCAAACAATCACAATGAAGTTGCTTAAAATCAAGAACAGCACATAAAGCAAACCCGATTAAGTTTCTGCAAAAAGAGTGCGGTGGCAGTTGAATACATATCGAAGATCCTGAACTTTGATTGCTGAACCAGTCAGGAATTTCGCTCCCAGGTAAAACAATTATGGGTCCATCGACTTCAGAAAGTTTCTGTGAAATGTCATTTTAAAAAAGAAAGTTGTAAAATGAAAACCATGATTTCAGATATAACAAAGAGGGACAGAGTAAACAAGAGAGGGAATTTGATACCTCCTCGTTTGTCTTTTCATAGCCCAGTCTCAGTGATGCAATTGCCAGATGCTGAATTCTTAGTCGTGAATCTGCCAAAATCTTGTTGTTTGCTTTTCCATTCAGTTCCAAGCAGTTAGTAAACTCGAAATAAATTGTCGACGTCTTATATCTCCATTTGATACTTCGGTCAGGAGAGTGTTTGGATAGCTTTTCGAGTACGGATGCATCTAGTTCTTGTAGACATGACGGAATCTCTGGCAAAGATTGAAGCCCCTTGCAGTTCCTTGCTTTTAGTGATTCTAGACACAATGGAAGTTCTGGTAATGACCGAAGCGTGTTACAATCCCTCAAGTCAAGATATTTTAGACACAATGGAAGTTCTGGTAATGACTGAAGCATCTTACAATCCTTCAAGTACAGAGAACTCAGCTGCGACAGTTGCTTGATACTTGCAGGTAAACTCTCAAAGTTATTTCCACTTAGATTTAATGTTGTCAGTGAGGATAGACAGGCAATATCTTGTGGAATTTCCGTTACAGCGCAGTCACTTATATATAGAAATTTCAAAGAAGATAAACCCGATAATAATAATCGAGGCAATGATAGCAAACGCCTGCATCTACAGAAAAAAAGCATTCTAAGTACATTTGAATCTGCAACAGAGGATGGTAGTTGACTAATAGCTGACCCTACTGCTGCGATGAAATCCAAAGATTTTAAATTGCCAATGTTATCCGGCAACTTATCAAGTTTAGAACAACCACTTACGGTCAAGAATTCAAGCCCCAGTAGATTTTCAAATGAAGATGGCAGCTCTGTGATTGCCGTCCTTTCTAAATAGATGCGTTTTAAATGTTCCATTTCCTCCAAGATTTCTGGGAAACGCTCAAGGTTTAAGCAGTCATCAAGACAAAGCTTAACCAAAGATTTCAATTTACAAAACCTAGTTGAAATCCTCTTCAGCCGTTTGCAATCCCTCAAATCCAACTCTACAAGATCAGTTAGGCACTCTATTGATGATGGAACTTCTTCTATTGCAGACTGGCTTAAGTATAGCCGTGTAATTTTCCCAGAAATCTGTGGAAACTCTATGAGATTAACACAAGAGGAGAAATTAATAGTTACTGGACAAACAAAATGAAGATTGCTTGGAAAGGACCTAAGACTTTTGCAGCCCTTAAAATCCAACATACTGAGATACTTGAAATTTTGGATGGATGCAGGAACGTGAACCAAGTTTGTACAGTTTGAAAGATATATTCTCTCAAGATTTGGGATTTCTGATAGGTCTGGTATCCTAATGAGATGTTCGGAATGACTGAGGTCAATAGATTTTAACTTGAAAGCTTTCTGTAATAAAAGATATACAAAGACTATGTTAATTAAAATGCAAAATTGAAATCAACAATTAATTATATGCATATTTAAAGAAAGAAAATTTGATGTTTTAGTATTAGTACAAAACTTACCTTTTTCCCTTCCCAAATTTGCTCGACCTTACTAAAACGTAAACTCAGTTCTACAATGTTCTTTGGCTTGAAATTAGATGGCAGTGTTCTTAATGGATATTTATACCAGTGAAGATACCTCAAGTTTTTTGGAAGATAATCTATGCCGTCTGGAAGCTGCACTTTAGAGTCTTCAAGCTTCTCTTCAATGATCATACCTAGAAACTTGGGTACATAAAATTTGAGCATTCTCAAATTAGACATATTTGTGAAGGCTCTTGAGTCTAAATTGATGCCTTCTATTTTGGACAAATCCATAAATATACCTTCAATTGCATCGGTCCCCTTATAAAGAAAAACAAAGAATGAGTAAGCCTAAAACCCAAAAGAAACATTCATAAACTTTATTAACTAAGAGTTCTTTAAACAAAAACAAATTCTGCAATCTTTGATTTTATTTTTTTAATATATTAAATATCTATATGTGAGAAAAGAAAATTTTAGGGACCATCGCAAAATTAACTAACCAAAAAAAAAAAAACTCTGAACACTGTTCAAAATTTCAAAAACTTCTCTAATTTAAAAATCTGTTATCTTGATATCTAGAAGTTGAGAAGATAGGGCCTATTTGATTGGTATAAGATTTCGATATTTTTTTTTTTAGTGGATAGAATCCAAAATGTTAGTTCAAAATTAGGGAAAAAAATGAAAGTCACTTTTTTTTAGCTAAAAAAAGTGACATTTGAGTTAAAAAAAAATTAAGGTACATTTGAGATAAAAAAAGTGATTGGAGGCAGAACTAGGTGGGCCAATCAGTCCATTTTATTAGCAACTGTCACTTAAAAAAATAAAATTATACTCTAAACACACTTACATTTTTGAAAAAAAATATAATTTTATTGAAGTAGAACTAGGGGGGCTAATCCTCATAGCACTCACTTTGTTCTGACACTCTTCACAAAATTTGAAAAAATAAAAAAATTATACTCTTCACACACTTATTCAACATCCCAAAATTGATAAAATGTGGAGTTTTCTCTAAAAATTTAAAATTTGAGACTTGTTCTCTTGACACCCTCAGTCATTAATTTTACCTAATTATGGTTTTTATGATTTTGGTTGTTTTGTTCATAAAAATGCTTTTACTAAAGGATGTTCTGGTAATAATAAAATTTAAAAAAAAAAAACATGGGTGTGCTGGTATGGTTGGAAAAATATGAGTGCATAACTCCAAACAAATAAAAGACATACAAAAAAAAAGGAGGATTCTTACCTTATTATGCTTTAGTACGCGGCGGATTTCCTTAGGATCCCACAACCTGCTGCGTTTGCCTGGCTCTTTCTGAGATTCTTGGCGAACAATCTGTCGCCCCATTTCTTGCAATAAATCATGCATTTGCAAGCAGTTATGTGATATTGTTATAAGTGACTTATCAATAAGTACACCCAAAGCATAAGACTCAGAATCATCAAGTATCCTCATCAGAATATCTTTATCCTCTCCCTCAAAGAAACACGCAATATCTAGAAACATACTCTTCTCCCTGGGAATTAATTCATTAAAACTAATCTTTAATATATCATAAATATCATGAATTTCAGATTCACAAATCCGATTTAAGTCATCCAATACATTTTCCCAATGGCTTTTCCTCTTGAGGCACAGGGAGGAACCCAACACTTTAAGAACTAATGGATTGCTTGTGGCATACCATACAACCCTCCGTGAGTGCCAGTTGAGATCTTCAGGACAATGATTTTCTTCAAAAGCGAAGTTACAAAATAGCTCGAAAGCCTCATCAAATTCCAATCCATTAACCCCATATATTTTCTCCTCCTCCACCCCAAATTTTTCGAGGACTCCTTTATCCCTAGTGGTTACAACAATTCTACTTCCTGGACCATATTGATCAAGCCCTCCAATCAAACCCTCTAACTGTCCAACTTTATTCACGTCATCGAGTACGATCAACACCTTCATGCGTCGGACCCTCTCTTTCGTAAATTGTGGAATATTGGGACCCGCTACTTCAAGCTTTTCACTTAATATTGTTGAAAGCATTTGCTTTTGTAGATGTTCTAATCCACCTCCTGTTTCTGAATTTCTCCTAACATCTGACATAAAGCACCTACCTTCAAACTCACTGGAGAATTGATTGAAAATAGCTGTGGCAAGGGTGGTTTTGCCTATACCACCCATTCCCCAAATTCCAACAATTTGGACAGTATCCGACAAATCCATACACAGAAATGGTTTAATCTGCTCAATTCGTGAATTTAATCCAACTAGGCCATTGGATGAGTCCGTTGAGACTGTTATTTTTTCCAACTTCTTCAAAATATCTTCGACAATCTTGTTTACAAGTTGGGCATCATGCCTAATATATAGGTGCAAAGATGCAAAAGCAATTGAGTCAATTCGGGTCAAGACACAAACGGAGAAATGATGAACGAGAAATGAGAGTTACCTGAATTTCGTTGATTCGTGGCCAGCTAGATGGGATGTTTCTCTTAGTGCATACCTCCACTTCTGAACGATTTCTGGTTTCTCTTTGAACTGTTGTTCGAGCTTATCAAAACCGTCCCCAAAAATTCCAGTTTGATGTCGCACATCGGACGGACTTACGTTATAGAAAACTGGAATAACGATTTGGCCGTTTGTGTTCTTGCATTCTAGAATCTTGACAAGTTCATTCAGGCACCATTTTGAAGAAGCGTAGTCCTTTGAGAAAATGATCAACGAGATTTTTGAACCTTGGATTGCGTTCAAAAGGACAGGTGAAATCGCATCTCCTTGCCTAAGCTCTTCATCATCAATAAATGTTCTGATTTTCTTTCTTTCAAACAATGAATCATAGAGATGGCAAGTAAAGCTTGCGCGAGTGTCCACCCCTCTGAAACTGAGGAAGACGTCATAATTGCAAGATGAAGAAGAAGCCATAAAGATTTTAGAAATTAATTTGGTGACAGAGACAGAGAATTAATCTCGATAGTCGACAGAGGAGATGTAAGAACGAAATAGATAAAATTCCAATAGTACGTAGATGTATGATTGAAAATGTGTGAAGTAAGTAAATAATTGAATGCCTGGAGCTTGCTTTCTTTCTTTTATTCTGGAAATTTCTTGGGGCTTTCGTATACATGGTTCATCGAGTAGAGAAACGGAATCATGATACTGGATAGTTGCAGGCAGAAAAGACAAGCATTCATTAATATTAAAATTTGATGCAACCAATAATCGGAGGAAATTAATGATGATAGTTCTGACGAACAGCTGGAAAATAATGACCACTTTTTGTCTGTTCTTGAGAATTCTGAGAAAATTGACTATAGCCGTGATTTTAACGTTGTTAGTTATTCGAAAAAGGGCATTAAATTACTTGCCGGCTGCAAGTATTGTAAGAGACATTATCACCGACTGCATTAGTTTTTATTATGCTTCTTTCGTTAAGTTATGCCTTAATCTTTTCTTTTTTTATTGTATTTATTTCTTTCGATTGGAGGTTTTGGTTTATATCCCCCTCCACATATATTTTTCATTATTTATTTTAAATGACAGGCAGGGAGTCCCGCCTAACCCCCACCAATAGAATGGTATTCTGCTTTTTATAATTCTCTGTCACTGCTCTTAACTTTTCATATTTTATACAATTTCTCCGGTGAGGAACTTCCAAATTCCAATGTCACCACCTCACTTTCTCCGTTGTATTGAAATAATATTATAATCTGGGTAAAAATTTTAAATTTGTAATGAGACGGATGGCTTTCCACCATGTACTTAAATAATAATAATAATTAGTTCTGTTAGTGATGCTCAAATTTGTAGCACCGGCAGTTTTTAAGCCCAATGAGAGAATTTGTCTTGAAAAGTTGAGGGCAAAAACTTTGAGAAAGTTAGTCTTGAAATTTTAGTTTTTTTTTTTCTAATTGCCCTTACTCATTAATAGGTATGAATAGATAAGAGAATTAAAAAAAAAAACCTCAAATTTAGAGCATAAATACACATATCCTCCTAAATGACTAATTTTTTAAGTAATTTACATTCTAAAAGCTGTTTTCAACACTCATTTATTTGAAATACTCATTAGTAAAATTTAAAAAATTAAATTTTATTTGAAGTACTCTTTGAAATGCCAAATCAATCCTTCATTAAACTCATTTCATTAAATATTTTGGTTCTTTTTACACCCACAAAAAATAATCCAAAGAATCCAATATGTTAAATATTTTCTTTTTCGATTATCACTTTTTTCTTTATTATTTCTTGTTTAATCTATCTTATTCTTATCGTCATGTGTGTGTGATACAATATTGCTAGAATTAGCTGAAATTTTGACACCAACTTTTGATCAGTGTCATTTATTACTCTTTGTAATTTGTTCAGAACTTTCAAGCCAAAACTCTCTCTCTCTCTCTCTCTCTCGTTTTGTTTTGTTTTGTTTTTTTTTTTATTTTCCAAGCAGCAACATGCTTTCTGTTGTTACTCCCAATTAATGTGTTGATTTTCCATGAATGAATATTTATCAAAAGTGAGAAATTTCTAGTGTAGATTGGATTTGGCATTACAAGAAGATAATTTTAAGGTTTAAGAGATAAGGTAAAGGGTGTTTAATGGTGTATAAAATGATAAACATTACATTAACTAAAATTATATTGTCCTTAAGAGTAAATTATAGTGAAGGTGAATTACAGTAAAATTATTTTAATAATATAAAATTTCATTAAAATATGAGTATTTAAACTAAAATTTACAGTGGTAATAACATCCGATATGAATCCAATGCTGAGTTAAATTGTTTAGCTTAACTCTTTATAATTTTCTACCACACGTATATGTATAGCAACATAAGGTTAATATTAAATTAAATGTTAAAATTTGCCTACGGCCTCAATGCATAGCTCCATTAAGAGGAATTTGTAAACCAGGTAAAAGCCCATTTAGTCCCTGTTTTTTAAAAAATGCCTCGAAACATCCCTGCCGATAAAGTATTGATACCCCTATCGTTACTTTTTATTTTTTTTAGCTTACTTTTACGATATTACCCTTTTATAATAATTTTTTTGTTTGGACATTAATAAAAAGAAAATAATTAAATTACCAATTTAACCCTAAAAGATAAAAAATTATATTAATTTTTTGTAAGCACTATTTGCACATTTGATAGTTTGCATAGAATTTTTGACAATTAAAAATTAATATAATTTATTTAGGGTAATTTAATGGTACAATTCTCACAATTGAAGAGGTGCAACATGTCAAAGGCCTAAAGACGAATCTATTGTCTCTTGGACAAATAGACAGTCATGGGGTGCAAAACTCATGTTGAAAATGGGATTATGAAGATTGTTAAAGTCGGGCTTGTATTGATGAAGGAAGAAAAGGTCGGTGCTAATTAATTAATGCTTAAAGGAGAAACACTACAGGAGGCTGATGCTTTTGTCACATCAAATAGAGAAGAGTCAACGATGATGTGGCATCTCAAACTTGGCCACATGTCAGAACAAGGTTTGAAGATTCTCTCTGAACGAAAATTGCTTCTAGGGCTCAAATCAGTAAGCTTATCATTTTGTGAGCATTGTGTTACAGGTAAACAACATAGATTAAAATTCAGTAGATCTATTGCTAGAAGTAAATGCATTCTAGACTTAGTTCACTCTGATGTTTGGGAATCACCAGACATATCCATGGGAGGTGCAGAGTACATCGTGACTTTCATTGATGATTATTTCAGGAGATGTTGGTGTATCCAATTAAGAAAAAGTCAGATGTATTTCCAATGTTTAAAGAATACCAAACGTGGGTGGAACTTGAATCTAGCAAAACGATCAAGTGCATGAGGACAGATAATGGTGGAGAGTATATAGACGGTGAATTTCTTGCTTTCTGTAAGCAAGAAAATATTCAAAGGCAGTTCATGGTAGCATACACTCCTCAACAAAATGGAGTGGCAGAGCGAATGGACATGATTCTTACAAAAAAGATAAGAGTTATGTTGAGGATTGCTAGTCTACTTAATTCATTCTGAGCAGAAGCAGCCAAAACTGCTTGTTATATAGTAAATTGGCTGCCATCCACAGCAATTGGGCTAAAGACAACGATGGAGATGTAGACTGGAAAGCCAGTTGGTTACTCCTACCTACATGCATTTGGATGCCATGTGTACGTGATGTACAATACCCAAGAAAGAACAAAGTTAGATCCAAAATCTAAGAGGTGTATCTTCTTGGGTTATGCTGATGGAGTAAAGGGGTATCGTCTGTGGGACCCCACTACCCACAAGATCATCATCAAAAGAGATGTTATCTTTATAGAAGATCAATTTTAAAAAAGAGATGAGGATGATAGCACTGTCAAAGAAAAGTCAGAGACTGTACCGGTCGATGTGAAAATAATCTGGAAAAAGAAGATTCAAATTCTTCTGAAGCAGCACCAGAGCACGAGGAACAAGGATCAGTCGAGTCTGAGGCTTCAGAAGTTCGTCAGTCAACTCGTGAGAGAAGACCGCCAGCTTGGCATTCAGAGTATGTCACAGAGATCAATGTTGCATACTGTCTTCTAACAGATGATGTAGAGCTATCAACTTTCCATGAAACTTTAAACAACTAAGATGTTGCTTTGTGGATGATAGCAATGCAGGAAGAAATTGAGGCTCTACACAAGAACAAGACATGGGAACTTGTACCACAACCACATGGAAGAAAAGTCATTGGTAACAAATGGTCTGTAAGATCAAACGTGATGACAATGACCAAGTGGAGCCGTATCGTGCAAGATTAGTGGTCAAAGGATATGCTCAGAAAGAATGTATTGACTTTAATGAGATATTTTTTCCGGTGGTTCGACTCACAACTATTGTGTAAATTTTATTGAACTCGCAAGTGTACGAATCTATTGTAGAATGGATTAATGGTGACGAGTGTCGATCCCACGAGGAGGTGAATTTTAATCATATGTAGAATTAATTTTGCATGAGGGTGGTTGGATTTGTGGTGGAAGTGATTTAAATTATCCTAAAATTTGAATTAAAATGGCAAGAAGAAATTGAAGAGAAATCTATTGAAATGACGTACTTAGGTATCTGGATCCGTATCAACATGCACCATGGACTAAATATTCCTTATTAATGCCAATTAAATCATGAGGGGGGTTTCTACACCTCATGAACCATGCTCTAATCAATATGGTGCTAAGGGCTTATCGTACCAAATAATAATAATCTTGTACTAGGGAGCCGGTGAAACCAAGGCGGTATTTAGACAAGATTATTATTATTTGTCGACGAGAAGTCTAAACATTCACAAAAACTAGAAGGGAATAGAAAATAAATTTACCAAATAAAGCCCATAACACATGTTGAGACTTCACATTCAACCCAAGCTTGAAAGAAAATTAGCTACTCATAATTGAACTAGGGGCAAAATAGGAATTTATTAAAATACATAGAAAATATAAGATGGAGAAGGAATTACAGAAAATAAAGCCCAAAAATGGATTCAGAGATGCCAAATTAAGGGGGAGAGGTCATCTTTTTATAGATGCATTGAGTAAATCATGGCCATCGCATTAAAAACAGTTTGGACGCTCATGATTGCACTACGTCATCAGTCAACAGTACGCGGTTTGAACAGTGACACGGTTTGACCATGTAGTTTGAACAGTCAACTAGTTTGAACAGTGACATGATTTGGTTGAAAATAATCTTGTGTAATGCATGTACCGTACGCGAGATTTTTGGTTCACTAATATGCTGCCACGTCATCGATCAACAATACATAAGAATTTTAGTCCAACAGGATCATGACATCTCTTTAGTTAATGCCACATCATCGGTCAATGCCACGTCATCGTTCCGTCTATGTAAACAGTGTCGTGAACAGTAACGTAGACAATACCGTACATGTGAATAGTACCGTATATGTGAATAGTGATATTTTTCATTTTATGCTCCTACTAAGGTTTTCAACTGTCCTGACTTCAAAAGTGATGTCTGTTTTACCGTCTGATTTATCATTCATTGTGAAATGACCATGATGCCCCTAAAATACATAAAATACTTAATTAAAATAAAACACGTAATTAAATTACAAGAAGGTTAAATACATAAAAGTAAGGGTGTTAGTAAGACTTGAAATGTAAAATGACGATTTTCTCCTTTATAAATATACATTTCTAACACTCAACACACCCCCCAACCAGCTTATTGCTAGTCCCTAGCAAATAAAGCGAAAACAAAATTCAAATCCAAAATGATTTTTTTTTAACAATCATGTTTATTCAATCAGACAAACGATATTAATCAAATAAAAGTATAAGCATTATCTCCAGTTTAAAGAAACATCACACCCACATCAACCATCCACATGAATTAGCCCATTAGACATTGTCACAGCTACTTTCAAGAATGACATGTTAAACCCCAAAATCTCATTGGAAATAGTGACACTCTCACAAAGAAATTAAATCTAATAAAAATAGTCACTCCAATGAATAGTAATTGAGAGAAAATAATAAAGAAGTGATATTACATGCTCTCACCAAGATGAAAGAAATATGCCCTCTGTTTAGAAATAATACGATCTCAAGTCAAATAAAAATGCTAGTCAACCCAATTTATTTATTTATTATTTTATTTTTTTATGTACCATTACAACTTTTTAGCCCATATAACCAGCTTCTACTTCAGACTATAGTTCCCTAAAATGAAGAAGGACTTTTGTTAGGACGTAACGTAGGCTAGGGATATGGCTAACAAAGGAGGGAAAATAAGGAAAATAAAGTGTATGTTTGAGAAAAATGCAGAGATATTTTTATTTATTTTTTTATTTTTTTTGGGAAGTTGCAAGGTGGATTTCACTTATTATTTTTTTAACAACAATTTTTTTTGTTTTTGTTTTTTTTTGTTTTTTCTTTTGTTTGGCACAACTTCACTGAACAAAATAATTATTTACATTTTTCTCAAACATAAATAGGTGATGAAACTTATAAGATATCGGGTAATACTCCAAATCGGAGTGGGTCAAGATGATAAGTTTGACAAAGAAAAGTTTTTTTTTTTTAAAGCTCAAAAGGGTTAACTATGGATATTTCACAGAAAGGAGGCTAGAAAGGTTCAAACAGATCAAAGATGGCCTTTCCATCGTCTTTTAGGGCTCTAAATAATCTTCCATATCTACTAGTTAGATGGGCCTCCAGATGTAGCAACACACATTTTTTTCTTTTTTAATTTTACACATTTTTTTAAGGGTTAACTCAAAAGAAATCTAGAGATCGTGTATAAAATAATAAACTGCTAAGCTGTATGCAAAATGGGCTAAAGGGTTATTCTCCAAGAAAAATGATAGGCTCAAAAACCCACTTGGTACTTATTATGACATGTTCATTCCTTTAATCAACTTATATTTGTCTCCGACATCAACATGTAGAGTAGCAAACATGGCGTAACATTACTTAAAACCAAAGATAATATAAATACTAAAATTTGAAATTCATCATGTCATCCGATGTTAAAACAAATCACACAATTTTTTTAAACACATTCTACCCCCCAACTTGTTCTAAACATGAAAGGAAAATATGCATGCAGAAATGTGAAAATGATGCAGAAAAACTAATTAGAAAAGTTACACTTAAAATGATAGAAAAAGAAATTAGTTTTTTTTTTTTAACTAAGAAGATGTGTTTTTAGAGGCACTACACTCCATATTCAGCCATCTTCGACTCAAAAATTTGAAAGTGTATATTTATAAAGGAGAAATTAAAAAAGAAGAAAAAAAAGTTGTCAAAACTTAATAAAGAAAATGAAAATGTTTATTTTTTTTATTTTTTTTCAAATGAAGAAGATGCGTTTCTAGAGTAACTACACTCCATATTCAGCCATTTTCAACACAAAAAGTTAGCCACTGTTAGTCTCTACAATAAAAATTAGTAAAAACTTAACAAAGATTCTACAATTGTCGACTATTCCCTCCCCCCAAGCAGAATGAAACATTGTCCTCAATGTTTGAAAGGAAATAAGTAGAGTTTTAGAAGACATCACCTGGGTGGTGCAACATAGAAGAAAATATTTACAAGCGGAGAGTTAAATCTAATTTGTACTTCTTACTGCGACTGCTGTTACCATCATTATTTGGAGACTCCAGCACAACAGTCCTGGGCTCTGCTCTGGTCGATAAGCTTGTAACAGATCAAGTAGCTCATTAGTAGTGTGACCACAAACAAAAAACTTTTTCGCAGTGGAAGGAATGAAATGGTTTTTTATTGCATGGTTAAGAAATGCGATGAAGCCATCATAAAAGTTATTGACATTTAACAAACCGATGGGTTTCTGGTGAATGTGCAGATGGACCCAAGATGCTAATGTGATAAATGCCTCTAGAGTTACAAGATCTCCTAGTAAGAAAATAAAAGCATCAACATGATTAAGCATTTCAGTTATTCTTTCTTGCATACCTAAGAGGACTAACTCTTCTCCAGTCGGTGAGCCAGACAAACTGCCCAAAGGTTTTAGGGCTTTTGGGATGATGCCTAACATTTGGCTTCCTCTGACAAAAGCAACTTCTAAGACCAATTTTGATAACCCTCAATTATCTCTTCCATACACCAAGTAGAATTTTCTCTCTGCTATGCTTCGACCAAGATCTATGACTGCCTCAACGAACTCTTTATGTTTGCCATAGTTAAATCCAGAAAGCACACAAATGTTCTTGAATTGTCTATTGTGAGTAGCTACCATTGGGATACTTTTCAAAAATAATTTGTGAGTACTTGACAAAAAATCACATCTAAGAATCTTGGTGACAGTGGGTCACAGCTGTGTATGAGGCAACATGTTAGTGTCAAATAACGCGTAAAGCACATGGCGCGCGAGTCAAAAAGGAAACAGTAAAAAAGAAAAAGAAACAATGATAAAATAAAATTATTAAAGACAATAATGCAAATGATAAAACAACAGTGAAAGAAAATAATAGTGAAGTAAAAGGATATTTACAGGTAGTTGCGACTGTGGCTCACATCTTCCTCTGGTTTTACGTCCAGAAACGGCTTGAACGCCCTCTATGGGTCGAGGATAGGCTTCCCATCCAGTTTTCTTATAAACTGGCAAACATGGTCGTTTATAGTCAGATTCCCGAGACTATATCGTGCATGCTCCTTTTGGAATAATGGCCACAACTGGAGAATCGCTCCTTGCACATATCCACTGGGATGCATTTCAAGAGACAAAAGGATATCATCCAATGACTCCTTATTCAAGTCATCCATAATGAATTAAATCTTATCTTCCCTGTTATCAGACACCGTTCCTAAAGAACATGGTTTTTTTATCGCAACTCATTCTAGCACACTTATGACAAGCAACAGAAATTCTTCGAGCTCATCGTTTTCTTGCATAATTTTCTTTACCACAACCAGGCATGTATGTAATAAATTTTGGAGGTAACTCACCTGCCAATCGTATTTTAGCCTCGACTAACCAACGAATGTCAGCAAATATGTTATTCCTCATGAGCAATCGCATGCGTTCGGACCGAGCTTTATAGATTGTAAGGAGGGCATTCTGAGGAAGTGAAAGAAATCGATTGTGAAGCTTTGCTAAGATCTCATTTCTGTCCATACCTTCGCCTCAAAATATCAATTATTATGGGAATAAACTATAGCATACAAACAAAGAAAAACAAACTAAAACACATAAAGAAAATTACAATCGTCCTCTTATTGAATTTACTTCAAGCTCCAACTGAATGTTGTAGACACTTCTCTCAATGTCTCTGAGTTGGCTTTCCAAATCCCCAACAAAGGATACTAACTCTAGTGGTTGCAGAGCCCAAATACGATGTGTCTTACAAAATCGAATCTGCCTTTTGAGATGAGATTTTACAAGCTGAAGTGGGTTAAGAATGTTCAGGAGGAACTATTTAGCTATGGCACTCATGATTAACAATGATAAGAGAAAACTTAATGGTTAAATAAACACACTTATGCAAAAATAATTTCAATTAGCAAAAGAATAATATAAAGAAAGAAAGAAATCAAATCACCAAAAAGAAAGAAAGAAAAAAAACTCAATTAAAATCTGGTGGATCACTCAAATTTATTTTGGTGTCCTCTCCATGTGGTTGGTTCTCTAGATATGGCTTTAATCTTTAATCATTAACTTTAAACGTGACACCGTTCTTTGGATCCTTAATTTCAATTGCCCCATGTGGAAAAACAGTATGAACAATAAAGGGGCCAGACCATCGAGAGCGTAACTTACCTGGGAATAGGTGCAAGCGAGAATTGAATAAAAGCACTTTTTGACCTGGAGTGAAAGATTTTCTCATAATTTGCTTGTCATGAAAGACTTTCATTCATTGCTTGTAAATCTTGGCATTTTTGTATGCATCATTGCGAGTTTCTTCAAGTTCTGCCAGTTGTAATCTTCTTTCTGAGTTAGCTTGCTGCATGTCACAGTTGAATTTCTTGATGGTACAATATGCACGATGCTCGAGTTCCACAGGTAGGTGGCAAGGTATTTCATACACTAGCCTGTAGGGTGACATCCCAATTGGGGTCTTGAAAGCTGTTCTCTATGCCCATAATGCATCATCAAGTCTTAATGACCAATTTTTTCTGTCTAGCCTCATCGTCTTTTCTAATATGTGATTTATTTCTCGATTAGAGATCTCAATTTGGCCACTGGTTTGCGGATAATATAGGGTCGCCACTTTGTGAGTGATTGAATACTTTGTCAAAAGAGCTTTGAATGCTTTGTTACAAAAGTGGGTGTTGAGTGTTAGAAAATGCATATTTATAAAGGAGAAAACCGTCATTTTACATTTTAAGTCTTACGAACAACCCTTACTTTTATGTATTTAACCGTCTTGTGATTTAATTACATGTGTTTTATTTTAATTAAGTATTTTATGTATTTTAGGGGCATTATAGTCATTTCACAATAAAGGAGAGATCAGACGGCAAAACGGACATCACTTTTGAACTCAGGACGGTCGAAAACCTTAGGAAGAGCATAAAAGGAAAAATGACACTATTCACATGTACGGTACTATTCACGTGTACGGTACTGTCTACGTTACTGTTCACGACACTGTTCACGATCGATGACGTGGCATTGACCGATGATGTGGCATTGACTGATGAGGTGTCACGATCCTGTTGGGCTAAAATTCTTATGTACTCTTGATGGTGATGTGGCAGCATATCAGTGGACGAAAAATCTCGCGTACGGTACATGCATCACACAGGATTATTTTCAACCAAACCGTATTACTGTTCATCCGGGTCAAACCGTGTTACTGTTCATCCGCGTGGTCAAACCGCGTACTGTTGACTGATGACGTGGCGCAATCCTGAGCGTCCAAACTGTTTTTAATCCGATGACCATGATTTACTCCATGTAGATATCTATAAAAAGGGGGCCTCTCCCCCCTAATTTGATAGCTCTGAATCCATTTTTGGGATCCATTTTCTGTAATTTCCTCTCCATCTTGTATTTTCTATGTATTTTAATAAATTCCCATTTTGCCCCTAGTTCAATTATAAGTGGCTAATTTTCTTTCAAGCTTGGGTTGAAGGTGAAGTCTCAACATGTGTCATGGGCTTAATTTGGTAAATTTATTTTCTCTTCCCCTCTAGTTTTTGTGGATGTTTTGACTTCTCGTCGACAAATAATAATAATCTTGTCTAGATACCGCCTTGGTTACATCGGCTCTCTAGTATAAGGTTATTATTATTTGGCACGATAAGCCCTTAGCACCATATTAATTAGAGCGTGGTTCATGAGGTGTGGATTCCCCCCTCATGATTTAATTGGTATTTATAAGAAATATTTAGCCCATGGTGCATGTTAATACGGATCTAGATACCTAAGTACGTCATTTCAATAGATTTCTCTTCAATTTATTCTCGCCATTTCAATTCCAATTTTAGAATTTATTCTCGCCATTTTAATTTAAGTTTTAGCATATTCCAAATCATTTCCACCACAAATCCAACCACCCATTTCCAAAATTAATTCTACATAATTAAAATCCACCTCCTCGTGGGATCGACACTCATCACCATTAGTCTATACTACATTAGATTCGTGCGCTTGCGAGTACATTAAAATTTGCACAACAGTGGGCACCACCATCACTGATTATCGCTCGAGGGAATCCAAAGCGTGAAACAATATTGCTTTTCAAAAATCCTATCACCACCTTGTGATCATTGGTTCTACATGGAATTGCTTCTACTCATTTCGATATGTAGTCAGCAGCAATCAATATGTATTGATGGCCGAAAGAAGGGGGAAAGGGTCCCTTGAAGTCGATATCCCATACGTAAAAAATCTCAAACACTGAAATTGGATTTAGTGGCATCATGTTCCTTCGTGTAATGCTCCTCATACGTTGACACCTATCACATGAAAAACAGAAAGTGTAAGCATCTCAAAATATAGCTGGCCAATAGAAACCACATTGTAAAATTTTAGTTGCTGTTTTCTTAGCGCTGAAATGGTCTCTACAAGCTTGTTCATGACAGAATGAAAGGATATTTTAAATTTCACTTTTTGGGACACATCGTATAATAATTTGATCTGCACAATACTTGAATAAATAAAGGTCATCCCAAAAGAAATTCTTTATTTCCTCAAAAAAAAAATGGCCTTGTCTTGCTTGGTCCAATGCTCTAAAAATTGAATTGTAACAAGATAATTAACGATATCAGCATACCATGGTAATACTTCCACATTCATTAATTATTCATCTGGAAATGATTCATTCAATAGTAATGGTTCCATAATCCTATTAAAATGGAGACGAGAGAGATGGTCAGCCACAACATTTTTTGTGCCTTTCTTATCTTTAAATTTCAAGTTAAACTCCTACAAAAGTAACACCCAATGAATTAGTCTAGCTTTTGAATCTTTCTTTGTGAGAAGATATTTAAGAGCAGCATGATCTGTGAACACAATTATTTTACAACCAACGAGATAAGATCAAAATTTTTCCAATGCAAACACTACTGCGAGCATTTCTTTTTCAGTAGTTGAATAGTTTAATTGTGCATCATTTAATGTCATACTAGCATAGTAAATAACATGAGGAATTCGATCAACTCTTTGTCCTAATACTGCTCATAGTGCATAATCATATGCATCACTCATAAACTCAAATGGTAAACTCCAGTTTGGGGGCTGAATGATGGGTGATGATGTCAACAACTGCTTTAATTTTTCAAATGCCACAAGACATGAATCATCAAAGACAAAAGGTACATCCTTAGCAAGTAGATTGCATAAGGGTCTAGAAACTTTGCTAAAATCTTTAATGAAACGTCTATAAAAACCAGCATGCCTAAGGAAAGATCTTACTTCTCTTATTGTTTTGGGTGGAAGAAGATTAGAAATGAGATCCACCTTAACTTTGTCAACCTCAATACCTTTCCTCGAAATGATGTGACCGAGAACAATACCTTATTTTACCATAAAGTGGCACTTCTCCCAATTTAAGACTAAGTTCTTGTCGATACATCTCTGCAGAACTAGTGTTAGATGATGTAAACATTGATCAAATGAATCACCGAAGATAAAAAAGTCATCCATAAAGACTTCAAGGAATCATTCAACCATATTAGAAAAAATGCTTAACATGCATCATTGAAATGTAGTAGGTGCATTACATAATCCAAATGGAATCCTCCTATATGCAAAAGTACCAAAAGGGCAAGTGAAAGTGGTTTTCTCTTGATCTTTTAGTGTTATGGGAATCTGATTGTATTCTGAGTAGCCATCTAGAAAGCAATAAAATTCATGGCCTACCAATCTATCAAGCATTTGATTGATAAATGGTAAAGGAAAATGGTCTTTATGTGTGACAGAATTCAACTTTCTATAATCAATGCATACACGCCATCCTGTAGTCACTCTAGTGGGTGTCAATTTATTATCGGCATTCGTAACTACTATGACTCCTGACTTTTAGGGATAACTTGTACAAGATTAACCCATGAACTATCAGAAATGGGGAAATGATACCTGCATCTAATAGCTTAAGGACTTCAGTTCTAACAACTTCTTTCATATTAGGATTTAACCTACATTGCATTTCCCTAGTAGGTTTAGCATTTTCATGAAGGTGAATGTAATGTATGCAGTCTACTGGGTTTATACCTTTGATGTATGTTATGGTCCATCCTAATACTTCTTTGTGCTCTTTTAAAACATCCAACAACTTACCTTTTTGTTCGTCATTTAGGGATGATGAGATAATTACTGGCAAAGTACTTTCTTCTCCCAAAAATGCATATTCCAACGTGTTGGGTAATGGCTTAAGCTCGAGTTTCGGTGGTGATTCTGATGATGGGATGAGTTTCTTCTTTGATAGTGCTAGTTGTTCAACTCTTGACTTTCATTTATTAGTGTCCATGGATGGTGCTGAGTCAAGCAGGGCGTTGACCTCATCGACCGATCTGTCAATATCAAAATCCAAACAAAAGTAAGTTATGCATGTTTGTAAAGGGTCATCACTAAGGTTTGAAAGAAAAGTGTTATCAACTAATGCTTCAATTAAATCCACATCAACAATTCCATCATCTGCATTATGAGGTTTTTTGGCAATGTTGAAGATGTTCAGCTCCATAGTCATGTTGCCGAAGGACAACTGTATATTTCCAGTCTTACATTAAATGTGAGCATCCGCAATTGCCAAGAAAGGTCGTCCTAGAAAAATGGGGATGTGCTTCCTTGAATCCCGTGTTGGTTGAGTGTCAATTACAATGAAATCACCAGGAAAATAAAACTTGTCTACCTGGATAAGCACGTCCTTCATAATACCACGAGGTATTTTCGTGGATCGATCTGCAAGCTGTAACACCACTGGAGTTGGGTGTAATTATCCAAGTCCAAGTTTCACAAATACTGAATAAGAGAACAGATTTACACTAGCTCATAAATCCAACAAAGCATTCTCAATTGTGTGGTTCCCTAGACTACATGAGATAGTGGGGGAGCCTAGGTCTTTGTATTTTAGAGGAATTTTGTGCTGAAGTATAGAATTAACGTTTTTTGTTAAAAAAGCCTTTTTTTCAACATGAATATTTCTCTTTTTAGTACAAAAGTCTTTAAGAAACTTGGCATAAGATGGAACTTGTTTTATAGCATCAAGTAAAAGGATGTTAACACTTACCTGTTTAAAGATTTCAAGAATCTCACTTGTGGATTTTCCTTTCTTTCCTTTAACTAACCTCTGAGTAAATGGAGTTTTGGGAACATATTCTCGTGGGTTGGTTTCTTCTTTCTCTTCCGATGGTGAGTCCTCAACATTCACAGGTACAATTTGATTTTCTTTTGTCACCGACATCTCCACTTTGTTGTCTACTTCTTTTCCTTTTCACAAGGCCATGACTGCTTTGACATCTCCATGCTGTTGTGGTGAACTAGTACTTGCTTCATGTACTCCTTTAGGATTAGGCACTGGTTGACTTAGAAATTTACCTTTCTCAACAGTCATTGCCAAGGTCTGAACTGAAGAAGCAAGTTGTCCCACCATCTTCTCGAGGTTTGAAACTGATTGGGCTTGTGAGTTGTAGCCTACTCTCATCTCATTTCGTAGTCCATTAATGGTGTGGTTTTGTTACTCAATCGTAGAGTGAGTAACATTCTTAAAATTCTAGAATGTGTCCTCCCATGGTTTGGGTTGAGAGCAGTTCTGGATCTGATTGTATGGTCAAAATAGTGGCTGAGAGGCATGAAGAATTTGAGGAATTGGTTGCATTGGTGGAGCTGGAGCTGTTGGTCCATTCTGTTGGAATCCTTGAGACCATGAAAAGTTTGGGCGGTCTCTCTATCCAGGGTTATATGTGTTGGAGTATGGGTTGTAATTTGATGACTTTCTCATTACACCTATGGCATTGGCTTGATCTGAGTATGAGTCATGGTCATATGGTTCTGTTGATTTAGCAGTTGTTAATGATGTTATTTGTCGAGAGAGACCTTCAACCATCTCCTTGACTTCTTTGATTCTCGAAGTTGACTCGCCAATGTGAACCTCATTCACTCCTTTAATTCTTTTAGTATCCCTGAGTGATCCACTCCGTTGTTGGGAATTATTCACTTGTCGCTAGAAAAATTCTCAAATCTCTGATGCACTTTTTGACATTAGCTCTCCTCCACTTGTTGTCATTAGCCATTCATGCACATTCAGCAATAATTCCTCCAAAAAGTATTGGCATTTGTGCCATTTCTCGTACCCATGATGTGGACACTTCAAGAGTAGCCCATTGAATCGCTCCCATATTTTGAAAAACTGCTCGTCATCTCTCTAGGTAAACTCTGAAATTTTCCTGCGAATAGTATTAGTTTTATGCATTGGGAAATATTTATTCAAAAATTTAGTTACCATTTGTTCCCATGATGTGATGCTATTGGCAGGCAATGTATTAAGCCATGAACGAGCTCTATCCTTTAAAGAAAATGAGAATAATCTAAGTTTAACATCATCGTCTGAAAAAATCTCGTATTTAAAAGTTTGACAAATAGCATGAAAATCATTCAGATGATTATATGGGTCCTCATTTTCTAAGCCATAGAATGTTGGGAGACAATTTAGCACACTAGGTTTTAGTTTAAAACTCCTAACAACTACATTTGGGTATCTTATGCATGATGTGCAAAGATGGCCAATGGGCTGGGCGGCACGTGTCCGTACGGCACGGCACGGCACGAGCACGTTTCGGTGAGGCACGAGGCACGGCACGGCACGCACGTGGGCCGTGCCGGGCTTAGAATTTTAGGCACGCGGGCCTTAAAGCACGGCACGATAAGAGATGAGCCAAAGCACGGCACGCGAAAAAGCACGTAATAAGCACGGTTCATTAGTGGGCTAGCACGCGGCCCGTGAGCCATTAATAGCACGTGGGCCAAAATATATCTAAGTAAATTTTTTTAACAAAAAGTAAATATAAAATGTTATGAAATTAAAGTACAATATCTTGAAATTAAATGTTTTAATATATTTTTTAGCATAGACTTTTAAAAATTAATTTAAATCATTAAATCTTAGTTTAAATAAATATTCTAATCTTTATGTTTATAATTTATTAAATGAATAAGTAAATATCATGATTTTAATAAATAAAATTATAAATATCATAATTTTATTTATGATATTTATTAAATGAATAATGTTATTTAATTTTATTTATGATATTTATTTAATTATTTATTTACGTTTATAATTTATTAAATGAATAAGTAAATAACTAAATATCATGATTTTAATAAATAAGATTATAAATATCATAAATTTATATATTATAAATAAAAAATAATTTTTTTTACAAAATTAATAATAAAATATTTTTCATATTAATATTAAATCATAACTTAATTAATATTTAATAGAGATATGTTTCATTTGTGAATGAAATATTTTTCATTTTATACACAAGAAAAATGTTAATTGCTCTCTTAATAAAAATTAATATGATTATGATTTTGAATATTATTATTATTATTATTATTATGTTGGTGGGCTTAAAAAAGCACGTCAGGCACGTGGGCTTGAATAAAGCACGTTAGACACGTGGGCTTTTTTAAGCACGCAAAAAAAAAAAAAAGTTGGTGGGCTTTTTTTGGGCACGGCCCACAGCACGGCACGAGCACGGCATGAGAGGGCTCGTGCCGTGGGCCGTGCCGGGCTCAACTGAAAAAAATGTGGGCACGGCACGGCACGGCCCACCAAATTGGTGGGCCGTGCCGTGCCGGCCCACGAGCCCTTATGGGCCGACAATTGGTGGGCCGTGCCGGCACGGCACGGCCCATTGGCCATAGTTAATGATGTGCTCAAATTAGCTAAGGGACTGAAGTAGTTCTTAAATGGCCTCTCCTGTGGTGCTTGTTGTTGTTGCAAATCCATGTTATTTTTACCGTGTTTGTGTGTGCGCAGTGTTTTCTCAAGTTCAAGGTCTATAGGCTCAAGATTAGATAATAAAGACCTTCGACCATGCATGCAATGAATACAAAAATAAATGGGAACAAAATGAATAAAAAAAAAAGAGAAATTATGATACTAACCTTATTACGCTGTTAAAACATTTCTATAAAAAAAAAACACACTAAAAAATAGTGAAATAAATTAACGAAAATTAAATTAATAAGATAAACAAAAATTACAAAAAAAATAACTTAAAAATTAAATTGTAGAATTGTAAAGAATAGAAAAAGAAAAGAAATTATTACCTCTAAGATTCACTTTTTTTTAAATAAAAAAATACAAGAAAACAAATAAAAGAAATTATTCACAAAAATTAATTTTACGAATTAAAATAATCTTACCTCCCCGGCAACGGCACCAAAAACTTATTTTATAAATTTTATTGAACTCGTAAGTGCACGAATTTATTGTAGAATAGATTAATGGTGACGAGTGTCGATCCCACGAGGAGGTGGATTTTAATTATATGTAAAATTAATTTCGTATGTGGGTGGTTGGATTTGTAGTGGAAGTGATTTAAATTATTCTAAAATTTGAATTAAAATGGCGAGAAGAAATTGAAGAGAAATCTATTGAAATGACGTACTTGAGTATCTGGATTTGTATCAACATGCACCATGGTCTAAATATTCCTTATTAATGCCAATTAAATCATGAGGGGGATGTCCACACCTTATGAACCACGCTCTAATCAATATGGTGCTAAGGGCTTATCGTGCCAAATAATAATAACCTTGCACTAGGGAGCCGGTGAAATCAGAGCGGTATCTAGACAAGATTATTATTATTTGTCGATGAGAAGTCAAAACATCCACAAAAACTAGAGGAAAATATAAAATAAATTTACCAAATAAAGCTCATGACACATGTTGAGACTTCACCTTCAACCCAAGCTTGAAAGAAAATTAGCTACTCATAATTGAACTAGGGGTAAAATAGGAATTTATTAAAATACATAGAAAATATAAGATGCAAAAGGAATTACAGAAAATAGAGCCCAAAAATGGATTTAGAGATGCCAAATTAGGGGGGAGAGGTCCCCTTTTTATAGATACATTGAATAAATCATGGCTATCGGATTAAAAACAGTTTGGACGCTCAGGATTGCGCCACGTCATCAGTCAATAGTACGCGGTTTGAACAGTAACACGTTTTGACCACGCGGTTTGAATAGTCAACCGGTTTGAGCAGTAACGCGATTTGGTTGAAAATAATCCTGTGTAATGCATGTACCGTATACGAGATTTTTGGTCTACTAATATGCTGCACGTCATTGATCAACAGTACATAAGAATTTTAGTTCAACAGAATCGTGACACCTCATCAGTTAATGCCACATCATCGGTCAATGCCACGTCATCGTTCCGTCTATGTGAACAGTGTCGTGAACAGTAACGTAGACAATACCGTACATGTGAACAGCGACATTTTTCCTTTTTTGCTCTTCCTAAGGTTTTCGACTGTCCTGAGTTCAAAAGTGATGTCTGTTTTGCCGTCTGATTTCTCATTCATTGTGAAATGACCATGATGCCCCTAAAATATATAAAATACTTAATTAAAATAAAACACACGTAATTAAATCACAAGGTTAAATACATAAAAGTAAGAGTGTTGATAAGACTTGCAATGTAAAATGACAATTTTCTCCTTTATAAATATACACTTTCTAACACTTAACACACCCCCCAACCAGAGTAGCCTTGGCGATATGAGCTACATTTGACCTACATCTAGAGCAGTTAGATGTGAAAACTGCATTTGTTCATGGAGAACTTGAAGAAGAAATTTATATGCTCAAATCAAAAGGTTTTGCTAAAAAAAAGAAAGGAGAACTTAGTTTGCAGGTTGAACAAATCTCTATACGGTCTCAAACAAGCGCCGAGGTGTTGGTATAAGAGATTTGATTCATTCATCATAAGCCTTGGATACAACAGACTCAGTTCAGATCATTGTGCATATTACAAGAGGTTTGAAGATAATGATTTCATTATTTTGCGGTTGTATGTGGATGATATGTTGGTAACAGGCGCCAACAAAGATCGAGTCTAAGAATTGAAGGCACAATTAGCTAGAGAGTTCGAAATAAAGGATTTGGGACCAACAAACAAGATTCTAGGGATGCAAATTCACCGAAACAGAAATAATAGGAAGATTTGACTTTCTCAGAAGAACTACTTGAAGAAAATCTTGCAACGCTTCAACATGCATGATTGTAAGCCAATTTCTACCCCACTTCCTATTAATTTCAAATTATCTTTAAGTATATATCCTAGCAATGAAGCAGAGAGGAAGGAGATGTCTCGAGTACCGTATACATCAGCAGTGGGAAGTTTGATGTTCGCTATAATATTACTAGACCAGACATTAATGCATAAGCAGTGGAAGCAGTCAACCGATACATGGCGAATCCTGGTAGAGAGCATTGGATAGTTGTGAAGAAAATCTTAAGATATATCAGAGGAACCTCAGATGTTGCATTATATTATGGAGGATCAGAGTTTACTGTCAAGGGCTATGTGGATTTAGATTTTGCAGGAGATCTTGATAAAAGAAAATCCACTATTGGCTATGTGTTTACACTTACAGGAGCAGCTGTAAGTTGGGTTTCAAAACTGTAGACCCTTGTGGCCTTATCTACAATAGAAGCAGAATATGTGGCAGCTGCACAAGCTTGCAAGGAAGCTATTTGGATACAAAGGTTATTGGAGGAGCTCGGGCACAAACAAGCAAAAATTCTATGTTTTGTGACAGTCAGAGTGCCTTGCACATTGCAAGGAATCCAGTCTTTCATTCCAGGTCAAAGCACATAGGAGTTCAGTATCACTTTGTTCGAGAAGTAATGGAAGACGAAAATGTGGATTTACAAAAAAAACCTTACAAAGGAGAACCTAACAGATGTTTTGACCAAGCCAATAAATGCTGATAAGTTTGTCTAGAGTAGATCCTCTTGTGGCCTAGTAGAAACGTAAGCAACATGATAATGGCGAAGCAGAAAGGATAATGTGGAGATTGATTGGTTCCCAATCAAATCTCCAAGTGGGAGAATGTCAATGCCCCACCGAAAAGGGCATAGGAAAATAAGAAAGAAAACAAAAGAGGAAGAAGAAAAAGAAAAAAGAGAGAAGAAAAAAAAAGAGAAAGAAGAAAGAAAAAAGAAGAAAGAAGAAAAAAAAGAAGAAACAAAAGATAAAGCGTAGGGCCACGTAAAGAAAAAATAAAATAATAATAAATAATAAAATAATAAAATGCACAATAGCTGAATTTTAGCTATATAAGGAAAGGCGTTTCCCTCATTTTGTGCATCGAGTTCTTCAGTTCTTTTTCTTTATTTAGAGAGTGATTTTAAAAGTTTAGTGATTTGAGAGTTTGGGTGTATTAGGATTTTGGGTAGTGAGCTAAAATACTACAATAGTTGTAACTCTTTTTTTGCTAGTAAAATATTTTTCTTCTGTCTTCGCCCGTGGATGTAGGCTAAAAGCCGAACCACGTAATTTTTTGTGTCCATGTGTGATTTTGTGTCTCGTTATTTCTCAATTTCACTTTATTTGCGTGTCCGCTACACCCATCAATTTCCTAACAAAAGGAAAATCATGATTTCAAATGTAACGAAGAGTGATAGAGGATCACGAAGAGAATTGGCGTACCTTGTCTTGCAATTCACAAAATAGTCTCAATGATGCAACCGCCATATGCTGACTCCTTAGTTCAGAATCTGCCAAATTCTTGTTGTTTGCTCCTTCAAAGGAGTGTTTGGATGCCCTTTCAAGTACGGATGCATCTAGTTCTTCTAGACATGATGGAATCTCAGGCAAAGATTGGAATCGCTCGCAATCTTTTGCGCATAACTTTTTCAAATGTGGTGGGAGCTCCGGTATCAACTGAAGCCTGTTGCAATCGCTCAAGTCAAGAACTTCTAGCCGTGAAAGTTGCTTGATACTTGTAGGTAAACTCTCAATGCTATTGCCAACTAGAAATAATCTTTCCAATGAGCATAGACAGCCAATCTCTTGCGGAATAGCTTTTAAACCACAGTTGTCCAAATCTAGCCAACACAAAGAAGATAACTCGGATAATAACGACGCAGATAATGACACCAAACCTGATGATAAGGATGGTAGTTGATTAATGGCTGATCCATGTTCACCCATGTACTCAAATTTAAAATTACCAATGGTATTTGGCTAATTATCTGGTTCAGAGCAACCCAGTATTTCAAGTTCTTCCACATTTTCAAATGAAGATGGAAGTTGCTCTGTAATTGGAGTCCTGCCAAAATTGATTTGATTTAAATGTTCTTTTTCTCCAAGCTTTTCGGGAACCTCTTGAGGTTTAAGCACCCATAAACAGAAAGCGCAATCAGAGATTTTAATTTAGAGATGCTAGTTGAGACTCTCTTCAGCCTTTTGCATCTATTTATATGTAAGCGTTGAAAATTAGTTAGGCACTCTATTGATGAGGGAACTTCTTCTATTGCAGTCTTGTCTAAGTACAGCCTTGTTATATTCCCAGAAAGTTGTGGAAACTTTGTTAGATTAACACAAGAGGTGAAATCAATAGTCACATGAGAAAAAAAAATAAAGGTTACTCGGAAAGGACCTAAGACTTTTGCAGCCACAACATACTGAGGTGGTCAAAATTCTGGATTGATGAGGGAACACAAGCTGAACTTGTACAATTCCAAAGATTTATTTTTTCAAGATTTGGCGTTTCGATGGACTCGGCATCTTATGAGATATTGAGAATGGCAGAGGTCAATAGGCTTCAACTTGAAAGCTTTCTGTAACAAAAGATATACAAAGACTATATGAATAAAAAAAGCAACATTGAATTCAACAATTAATTATAGGTATATTTAAAGATAGAAAAATTAATGTTTTAATATTTGTACAAAGCATACCTTTTTTTCCTTCCCAAATTTGCGTAACTCTACTAAAAGGTAAATTCAGCTCAATAAGGTTCTTAGACTTGAAATTTGATGGCATTGTTCTCAATTGATATTTGTGCCAGTGAAAATATCTCAATTTCTTAGGAACATAATCTAGGCCATCTGGAAGCTGTACTCCAGAGTCTAAAAGCTCCTCTTCAATGCTCATATGGACCACAATCTTGGGTATATAAAATTTAAGCACTCTCAGATTAGACATATTAAAGAAGTGTCTTGAGTCTAGATTGATGCCCTTTGTTGTGGAAAAATTCAAAAATATGCCTTCAATTGAATCGGTCTCCTTATAAACAAAAACATAGAATGAGCTAGCCTAAAATAAAAAAGAAACATTAGTGAACTTTATTAATTAAGAGCTCGTTAAATGAAAATAATTTTTCAATCTTTGATTTTCTTTTTTGAATATCCATATAAGAGAAAAAGAAAATTTTAGGACCATTTGCTAAATTAAACTAACAAAAAAAAAATTAATCTCTAAACACCGCTCAAACTTTCAAAATTGATAAATTTTGTAGTTTCTGTGAATTACAAACCTGTTATCTTGACACCCTCAGTTATTTTTAAAATTTTTTCCTCTTTCTCTCTAAATCTTAATTTGCAGGGCCAATCTTGGATTGATATAAGATTTGAATATGATTTTTTTTTTTTATTGGTAGGACCCTAAATGTTAGTTCAAAATTAAAAAAAAAATGAAATTCATTCTTTATCATCCCAACATTTGAGTCTCAAATAATATGATATTCATCAAATAATGGTCAAATTGAGCAACAAATAATTTTCTATTCATCATCTAATAAATAAGTGACATGTGGATGATGATTTTTCTTTAAAAAAATAATGAAACAAAAATAAGCAATTGCAGAAAAAAAAATGCATGAAGTAGGTGAAGAAGATAAAAATCATTAGTATTTTATGCACAAACACGAGCATCAAACGGCATTGGTTGATGGATGTAAGAATGTAATGAGAATTATTTTGATATTTATAAGAGTATTCACATTAAAAAGTGATTTTTGAGAATTTATAAATGTGTGTACTTAGTGAGAGTATTCAAAGTACATTGTAGAGAGCAAAATGCCATTCCCTTATGCAAGAAGAAACGGGATGAAGCCATATATTTGTAATTTCAGTGACAGAAACAGAGACTATCTAATCGTGAGGGTTGGGAGAGTAGATTTAAGAATGAATTAGATATGAAAGTAGAAATATATCCATGGCAAGTGCTTACAGCTTTCTTCTCACCAAACTCCCGCATAATTTCCTATGACTTTTCTGTTGCTGACTCTTTTTTGGCGTGTTTAGAAATTTCTTGAAACTTTATTAAATACAATTCTTTTTAATTGAATAATTGAAATTAAACCTTTTATATAAAATTTTGACACAATTTTATCTAATTTTTGGCTTCGAATATCTATCATTGACATTGAATTATACAAGATCAGTATATGAAAATTTCAATAAATTATAATAACTCGTCCCTTTTTTAATATTTTCTAAATAAATTCTTCGATCTGCAGCTGAAAAAATTAGAAGGAATCTAAATCTACAAAGCACTTTGAAAATGCCAAGTAAATAACGATTAAAAGTGTTTGGAGCTTGCTTTTATCATTAATTCGCCTTTGACTTTTCGGTTTCCTTTTTTAAAGGTTTCCATGGAGTAACTTTCAATGAATCATTTAAAATATTAAGGAGTCATTTTATCGAACTGTTAGATGACGATACTTGAAACAACCCACTACAAGTTGCCGCTAAACTCGGAAACAACTATGATTTTATATGGGCTCAAATAATATCGATCAATTTTTTAATTAACAGTTGAAAAAAGCATCAAGCGAAATTAAAACCAATATGAGCTTGACACAAACTTTCCATTACCTAACATTTAAGTCATTTTGTAGAACAATTAACTACAAAGCACATTGTCACAGGATGAGTATTTTGCGCAGCAAACTCGTGCGGCACTTAAACAACTTTGCAGAACGTTACTAAGTAAGCCTTGAGCTTCTCGAACTAGAGAAAAGAGCAGCCGAATAAGAAAACTTGTATTGCACAAAAGAGAGTTTACAAGAAAGCTTACAAGTGTTGAGTTGCTTGTGCTAAGCTTGTTGTTCAAATGCCTAACGTCATCCCATATTTATAGGGGAGGCTTGCCAAGCTCTAGAGATTCTAGAGAAATCTACCCACTATCTAGAATTTACATGTGCTGGAAATGTATAGAGAATTCTAGAGTATTTACAAGCTCAATGTGCTAGAGTTGCCTAGAACTTTCCGAAATTGGGTCAAGCTAGCACTCTTGGCTTTGTCTTGGGCTCTTGGTGGGCAAATTGGGCTGTCCGCAACATCCTCCCCCACCTAAGCTCGCGGCGTCCTCGTCGCGCTCTGGTGCTTGAAGCATTGGATGTGCTCAGCGAATTGCCACAAATCATCTTCACGTTCCCAAGTGGCTTCGCTCTCGGGCAGGTTTTTCCACTTCACCAAGTACTCACTATATGCTGGCACGCCTCTCCTCGAAACCACATGATCCGCAAGGATGTAGTCCACATCTTTGTCGAATGCGGTGACAACAGCGGTTGGTGGGCGCCTTGATTCTCCGCGACTCGGGTCTTCCACATCTATGTGGTATGGCTTGAGAAGGCTCACATGGAAGATCGGATGGATCTTGAGTCTTGGCGAAAGTTGGAGTTGATATGAGACGTTGCCCACACGTCGTACAACTCGGAAGGGTCCCTCGTAGCGCCTCGCTAACCCCTTGTGAACTTTCCGTGAAGTTTTAAATTGTTGGGGTAGGAGCTTGACCATGACTTGATCGCTTTCCTTGTACTCAACATGCCGTCTCCTTGTATCCGCCCACTTTTTCATCTTCCTCGCGACTTTGTCAAGGTAGGCTCGCGTGATATCCGCTTCCTCGTGCCATTCACGGGTGAGCTTGTGTACTGCGGGGCTTTTCCCTCCGTAAGTTGAGGCTATGGCATTAGGGGTCAAGGGTTGGAATCCCACGATGATCTCGAACAGACTCTTGCTCGTAGCCTCACTAGGCTGCAAGTTGTAAGAAAATTGGGCGATGTCGAGTAGCTTCACTCAATCCCGCTGGTGAGCGCTCACATAATGCCTCAAGTACATCTCGAGGAGGCCATCGATGCACTCGGTCTGCCTATCCATTTGTGGGTGGAAGCTTGTCGAGAACTTGAGATCAGTCCCCAACATTTTGAAAAGCTCCGTCCAAAAATGCCCAATGAACCGAGGGTCTCAGTCACTCACAATGCTCTTCGGAACTCCCCAAAACTTCACAATGTGCTTGACGAATAGGTGGGCTACCTCGTCCGCTTTGCAATTGGCTGGTACGACAATGAAAGTGGCGTACTTGCTATAACAGTCGACAACGACCATGATGCTACCGCACCCTTCAGACTTGGGCAACGATGTGATGAAGTCCATGGAGACACTTTCCCATGGCCTTGTTGCGAGTGGTAGCGGCGCTAATAATCCCGCTGGAAGTTGATGATCCACTTTGTCTTGTTGGCACACAAGACAAGTTTGAACGTATGCTTCGCTGTCATCTCTCATGTGTGGCAAAAAATACGAGGCTTGGACTAGTGCGGTGGTGCGCTCGATTCCTGGGTGACCAGCACACTTAGAGTCATGGCACTCCTTGATAACTTCTTTCCGCAAGTTTCCCCACCTTGGCACAAACAGTCGATCTCCCTTGGTGAGGAGGATGCATTCCTCTTGCCAAAATCGCCTTGTCTTTCCCTCAAGCACCTTCTCCAGCAAGTCCTTTGCTAGCGGATCTTGTTGGAGGCCTTCCTTGATGCATGAGACAAGGTTGGACTTCGCTTGGCTTTTGGCTTATGCTAAGTGTTGCCAATTCGGCCTTGCGGCTTAGAGCGTCCGCAACGACATTGGCTTTACCCGATTTGTACTGGAGCCGATAGTCGAATTCCGCAAGAAACTCTTGCCACCATGCTTGCTTCAGACTCAACATCTTTTGTGTTTGAAAGTAGCTCATCGCTACGTTGTCCGTCATGATCGTAAAGTGAGAGCCTAGCAAGTAATGTCGCCACACCCGCAAGCAATGTATGATGGATGTCATCTCTTGCACCGTGTAACGGCGTTCTGTATCGTTTAGCTTTCGACTCTCGAACGCTATGGGGTGGCCTTCTTGCATAAGGACTCCACCTATGGAGAAATCTGAAGCATCCATTTGAACTTTGAAGGGCTTTGTGTGGTCCGAAAGAGCGAGGACGAGTTCCTCCGAAATTGCCCTTTTTAACTCCTCGAATGCTCGTTGGCACTCTTCGGACCAATGCCACGTTCTATTTTTCTTGAGCAAATCTGTCAAGAGTGCCACCTTGGCTGAGTAGCCCTTGATGAAGCAGCGGTAGTAGTTCACCAGCCCAAAAAATGAGCGAAGTTCGGGCACTTTTGAGGGAGGTTCCCACTCGAGAATGGCCTTCACTTTGGCATTCTCCATCATGAGTTTTCCCGCCCACAATCTTGTGGCCAAGGAACTCCACTTCTTGTTGGGCAAACGAGCACTTCTCTAACTTAAGGAAGAGCTCGTTGTCACGGAGTACTTGGAGGACTTGTCGCAAATGTTGGGCATGCTCCTCGAGTGTGGTGCTATACACCACGATGTCATCCAAGTACACGACCACAAAGCGGTCGAGAAATAGTTGGAGTACTTTGTTCATGAATGTGCAAAATGTGGAGAGTGCATTAGTAAGGCCAAAAGGCATCACAAGGAATTTGAAAGACATGTACCTTATTGTGTACGCTGTCTTCGGTTCGTCTCCCTTGGCGATGCGCATTTAATAGTACTCGGAGCGCAAGTCGAGTTTGGTGAAGTATCGCACTTTGCCAAGCTGGTCGAACAAGTCCGCAATCAAAGGAATCGGATACTTGTTCTTTATGGTGATCTTGTTGAGCGCTCTATAATCGATGCACATCCGCAGGGATCCATCCTTTTTCTTTTGGTAGAGGACGGGTGCACCGAAGGGGGCTTTTGAGGGGCGAATGTATCCCGCGTCCAGCAAGTCTTTGAGTTGTCTCCGCAACTCCTCTAGTTCGAGCGGCGCCATGTGGTAGGGCACCAAGGCTGGTGGCTTCGCGCCTTGTTCTAGCTCGATTGCACGATCTACCTCTCATCGAGGTGGGAGCTTCTTCAGAAGTTCTGGAGGCATCACGTCCTTATATTCATTGAGGACGACTTATATTCGCGAAGGGACTTAGCTTGGCGACTTTCCACAATCTCCTTCCTCGTTTAGTTCCCGAATGGAGACTAAGAAACTTGGGTCCTTCTTGAAAGCCCTTTTGAATTGCATGGCGGAGAGTGTCTTCTCCTCGGACTTGCCTCATTCCGTGGGAACCATGCATGCCTTGCTCCCGTCGAGGATGCTTAGGGAGTTCGTAGCGGGTAGCGGGAAGGCATGGACTTGGTCGAAGAATTCCATGTTGAGGACCATCTTGAAGTCGTCCATGGGCACAATGGAGAAGTCAAGCTTTCCGCTCCACGTACCGAGTGTAATGTGCACGCCTTGTGCAATTCCCGCAATTGGCTTGGCGGGTGAGTTCACATCCTTCATCGTGCCTCCTTCCTTGGTGGCCTTGAGGCCTAAGCGCTTGGCCTCGTCTACGGACACAAAATTGTGTGTTGCTCCCGTGTCTATCAGCGCGCGAATGGTCTGGCCGTTTATCTTTATGCTTACATACATAAGCCCTTTCTTCTTAAGTGCGGGCTGTTGGCGGTTGAGTGCGCCAAGACATTGGAGAGAACCCATGCTAAGTTGGGGTTCCTCCGAGGACATTGTGGGGTTGCTCTTGAGTTGGGCTACGAGAGCATTGAGCGACTTCTTCTCCGGACAGTCTCGTACCCAATGAGGACCGTTGCATATGAAGCATGGGTTGCGTGGCTTCGGTGCCTCCTTCTTGCTCTCTGATTTTCCTTGCCCGCTCTTGTTGCTAGGCGGCTTTTTCTGCCCCCAATCTTTGCGGTTATTGCCTTTTTCCTTACGACTCTCTCCCCCACCTTTGCCTTGGTTGGCCTTTTTGTCTTTGGATTGGGTAGAGTATTCGGTGAGCGATTCTGCAGCGGTAACGGAGTCGTCAAGTGTTTGAACGCCACGCCTATCAAGCTCGGTCTTGGGCCAATCCTTGAGGCCATCTTGGAAGTAAAAGAGAGAATCCTTGTCGGACATGTTGCTTATCTCCAACATAAGGGTAGTGAACTCATTGATGTAGTCTTGAATGCTACCCAATTGCTTGAGGCGACATAGGCGCGCTCGCGCTTCCTTCTCCGCATTGCTTGGGGCGAACTGCTTTCGGAGTTCTTGCTTAAAGTCGGCCCAAGTGTCGATGGTGCAAATGTCCTTGCCCATCTCGCCATGCTTGTGACGCCACCATAGTTGTGCAGTGCCTCGAAGATAGGTGGGTACAGTGCCCACTTTCGATGCCTCGTCTCGGACACCCATGGCATCAAAGAATTGATCAAGCCCAAAGAGGAAATTGTCCATGATTGTGGTGTTGCGTGTGCCATCGTAGGTGTCGGGCTTTGGCACATTAATGCAGCGCGCATCACACGTACTTGGGGAAGCTAGACTAGTGGAGAGTGTGTGCTTGTGCCATGCCCAATCCAAGTGGACTTCCTCCACTTCCGCATGGACAACGCATAGTTCATCCTGAACAAAGCTATGAAGTTTGAGCAACTCATCATGAAAAGAATGAAACTCACCTCGGAGAGTGTTCGCTTGCTCTTGGATGAGGGCTTTGGTTGTCACCGTGAACTCGGCATATTCTCCCTCGAGACCGTCCACTCCTTCCTCTAATCCCTCGAGGCTGTCTTGAGCGGCGGACAATGCGATTTCAAGATTAGTTACACGAGGCTCCAACGCATCCACGGATGGGGCTTTGGACTTGCCGCGCTTGCCTTGGGTGCGATCTCCCTCACGGTCGCGGCTTGTTTCCGATGGAACATCCACACCAACAACACCCTCTTGTGCTGGATTCGAAGTGTTGGCCATTACTTGTAAGCAAACTTGCGTGCGTACAAATCTTAGCTGTGATACCACTTGTCACGAGATGAGTATTTTGCGTAGCAAACCCGTGCGGCACTTAGACAACTTTGCCGAACGTTATTAAGTAAGCCTTGAGCTTCTCGAACTAGAGAAGAGAGCAATAGAGCCGAATAAGAAAACTTGAATTGCACAAAAGAGAATTTATAAGAGAGCTTACAAGTGTTGAGTTGCTTGTGCTAAGCTTGTTGTTCAAATGCCTAATGTCATCCCATATTTATAGGGGAGGCTTGCCAAGCTCTAGAGATTCTAGAGAAATCTACCCACTATCTAGAATTTACATGTGCTGGAAATGTATAGAGAATTCTAGAGTATTTACAAGCTCAATGTGCTAGAGTTTTCTAGAACTGTTGGGAATTGGGCCAAGCTAACACTCTTGACTTTGTCTTGTGCTCTTGGTGGGCAAATTAGGCTAACAAATTGAGCGGTCCGCAACAACATGCCCACAAAGAAAGAGGGTCTGCATTCAGATGCTTAGAGTTAATGTAGCATAACATTTAAATGGTAAAACTGGAAGTTAAAAGTGCATCTAGAAACTTTATCATAACAAAAAATAATCCGCCAGTGCTTTTGGACGCATGATTTTTCCCGCCACTTCAAACTTCCAAATAAACTTATATGATCTTGTAAGTTGCCTTCATGGACATTGGACGGCGGGACTTTTATTACAAGTGATGCTCTGTTTCTTCATGGCTTTTAGGCGGCATGTGCTTTATTCTCCATGCCCTAAAATGGTTTCACTACTTCCAGAAAACAAGTTGTTGCCCAGACGGTTGAAAAACAATTCTCTCTCTCAACTCACATAGTCACACACTCGCCTGTTATTTCTGTTCCATATATTCCCTTGTTCATAATTGTTCCATACTGTTCAATCTGCATTTACGTGATTCAGGACAAAAGATCAGAAATGGCTTTTTTTTTTTTTTTCCTATCTGGAAATATAGAGGGTTACCCTCAAATTACGGGGAATCTAAATCAACAAAGAACTGCCAGAATGGCGAAGTAACTCACCAGCTTAGAGGAAGATACGACAGTATTTAGTTTTTAAAGCTATCTAAAATAAAATATCAATTAATGCCTATCCCCGTCTAGTAACGTCTTAACCCTCTTTGGGGCTCCCTATGTACCAATATATATATATATATATATATATATATCAATTAATGCATTTTCACACCAATGAGCATAAAGGGGGGGGGGGGGGAATCAATGGATTGCTTGCATCAAGAGTCTGTCTTGGTTTTCTGGTCTTCAAACTTATCGATAACTTCCCGAAGCTCTTCTGTGCCACCAACAGCTCTTATTCTCATACTTCGAGTCTTCCAGAAGTTCTAGTGGTCTGGCCTAATTTTAATCGTGGAAATCATAGTGCCCTTTCCTGATTTCATTGCAATCTTCTTCACATGGTGGCAGCATTTTTATAGTAAAAGTGTTGGGTTTGGTCAGATTGGGATGAACATACACTGGACGTACTCCACAAGATTTCACCTTGTGAGCATTTTCATTATTTGTGAAGAGATTATTAGTGAAGTGAGATGGATGTACCATCAGGTAGCCCAAAATTGAAACAAGGACGATATCCAACATGGATATGATCCGAGCAAGTGGACACTTGATTAACCAAATACCAAAAGTCATCAGCATGTTTGGTTTCAGACAGTCTTTGTTTCCAAACACTAGCTACATCCAACCTCGAAATATCCACCACGATTACGGAATCACCCATCTATTCAATCGCAGTACACACAGCAAATCAACTTTGAAACAGTTGAATAGCTATTGGTGATCCAGCTAACTTCAGACGTGTACGAGAGTCATTGCAGTGTGATATATAAGAGAGAGAGGTCTATCTTGTTCTCTAATAAATGTATTACTCATACTCTATAAAATTCTTCATTGAATTTTAACAAGAAGAGGCCCTTATAATTTAACAAGAAGAGCTCTCTGATTGCTTTACTTGTGGATGTAGGTCTTGAAAAAGACTGGACGACGTAAATTGATTTGTTCTCGTGTGATTGCTTCGATTTCTGTTCTCACTCAAACCATGATTTCAGATTTCAACAAGAAGAGGAAAAGAGAAAAATAATTGCACCCCTCTTTGTAGAATAGTCTCAGTGATGCAATTGCCAAATGCAGAATTTTTAGTCGTAAATCTTCCAAAATGTTGCTGGGTTCTCCATTCAGTTTCAGGCAATCAGTAAATATTAGCTCCATTGTGGATCTGCTAAAACCTTGGTGTGTACTTCCAAGGGAGTGTTTGGATGTAGAGTCAAGTATGGATATAGGTAGTTCTTCTGGACATGATGGAAGATCTGGCAAAGATTGGCGCTGCTCGCAGTGACATGCATCTAACAATTGCACCTGTAAAGGAAGCTCTGGCAATGACCGAAGCATTTTGCAATTGCTCAAGTAAAGTTCTCTCAGCCATGAAAGTTGCTTAATTCTTGCGGGTAAACTACCCAAGTCAATCACACTTACAAGATTTCCAATAAGGATACACGGTAACACGGCCAATATCTTGAGGGATTTCCATGACATCACACTCACTTAATCTAGCTTTGCTAAAGAAGATAAACCTGATAATATTGGAGGCAATACCAAACCTTTGTATCCACGAAATGAAAGCTTTATAACTTCATTTAAATATGCAATAGACGATGGTAGTTTACTAATGGCCAATCTCTTAGCAAAGAGACACTTCAAGGATTTTAAGTTTCCCAAGTTATCAGAGATAGTGCCGGTGATGTAACTGCCATATGCTGAATTCTAAGTTGTGAATCAGCCAGAATATTCATCTTGTTTGCCAATGACAGATAGGGAAACCCTTTAATTCGAATAAAATTGGAGGAGCTAATGAGAGCGAAGATACCTGATCTTTATCAGGACTCGTGATGAAATTGCAACAGCATCTCACTGCTCTTCGGATTAGCAGTTATGATATAATATCTATAATGTAATTACAGCAATGATAAAGAACACATACGAACTCTGAGTTAATTAATTATTCGATAATTTTCCTGGGACCTTGTCCTTGTTCATGAAGTACTTAAATGCTTCCTGTTTCAATCTTGGAGCATCTGTCCTTGTTTGGGATTTTGAATAATTTCTTAGTTAATGCATCCTTGAATCAAACAGAGGTATAAACTATAGCATGTAACACAAATCTCAACCGGCATTGTAAGCCAGAGCTTTGGCTTTTTACTTGAATGTGGGTTAAAAGGTTTGAATTTCTAATTGCACTGTGATAGAGCTTGAACATCTCAATTCATCTGGAATTTTGTCTTCTATTTCTACTGAGCTGTACACTAGATTCACTGGATTCATTGAATTAAGAACTCAAAAGACAACTGGAAGTCAGAATCAAAGACATACAGAAAAAACAAAACAAAGGATTTACTTGGTTCAGCATGAACTGACGTTTGCAGGGGCAGTAGATCATAGACGACCTCATTTCAACCTGGAAACTATCAGATCTTCTCCCAAGATTACAAGGTATTTGAATCTGCAAGGAACTCTCACAATGGCCAAGTAAATATGGATGATAATTACTGCTTTGTCCCCTCTAACCGCCAGCTTAATTATACAAAGGTAAAACAGCATTTTTCTGAGCTGCCAAATCGACATCTTGATTCATGCGTTTTCACACACTAAGGAACAGAAGAAAAAGCCTTCAATAGATTGCTTGCCGCAAAAAATCTTTCTCGGTTTTCTGCTCTTCAAACTTATGTGAAGCTATTGAAGCACATCTGTGCCACTAACGGCTCTCATAGCGTATAAACAACCCCCAACATGTTGAACTAGCCTCCAAAAACTAACAGACTCTTGGCCTTAGGAGCAAGCAATAACTGAATACCTAGGTGGTTATGCATTCGAAGCTGTGCTCTGACCAAGAAAATGTATTCAAGTCACTGTATTTTCTACATGTTTGTAGTCCAATGCTATTATTTAACTAAGGACAGTAAATAAAAAGATTATGCCCAAACCTCAATCGTACATCACATTTAAATCACAGTAAGTTATAATGACGAGACCTTCAAGAATAAATTGCAAAAGAAACATCATTAATATTCATGTGCCGACAATTGCATTAACCAAACAAAACATTACACCTCGGTGCTTATAAATGAAGTAAAAAATTGTCCAGCCCAAAGGATTATTTTTTGTCTACTGTTAATAATGAAAACAACAAAGGATTAAAACAACATGAGATTCAAAACAAAAATCCAAATTAATTAAAACCACAACTTCTTACATTCAGTTTTAGCAGAACAAAACATCTTCTTTAATGTCAATAAATAAATCCAAATAAGGAAAGCAAATTAATAATTAATAACCATATTTGTATATGCAGGAGTAAACCAATCAAATATAATATACATAACCGTCCTAAAATTACGCAAGAAATGGCAAGGTAAAAAAAAGAAAAGTACAAGTTGTAATTGATACACCTTAAATGAACAGGGAGGTTCATTAAAGCAAGGGCTCAAAATGAAGAAAATCTTAAATGTTCAAACAATGTAATTCACTAAAGAACATCAAAACTTCACTTCCGTTACGTAAATTTGTTTGAATGAATAGAAGAAATACGAATTTTCACAGCAAAATTTTGAACAAGTGTAAGATATTCTCTGTTTTCTTTCCTTGAGAGAGAGAAAGAGATTGTTATGAATGATAATAGAAGGATTAAAAAAATAGAAATCAATTGGAGCATAAGACTTACTGAAGAGAAAGGAATATAAGTAAACAAGTGATTCAGTTGTTACAGTGTGCTGATTTGGTCTCTGCAAATTCTCACTTGTTTCAAATTCCTCTCCATCAGGAGTTCCACTTGCACTTATCATCCAATTTCCAAATTTGGGTAGCAAAGTTGAGAGTAAAACTGTTGGGTTTGGTCTTGTTGGGATTTGCATATACTGGACACAAACCACAACATAATACCACATCGGACTTTGAGAGGAACTCAAATGAGACAGTTGTATGGTGGTTATCATCGGGAAACCCGAGATTCCCACAGGGACTAAATCCAAGCACAATATGACCCGTTTTAGTTATCCGAAAACTATCACAAACACAACAGCAGCGAACATGTTTCCTTTCAGAGAGAGTACTCATTTCAAAGCTGTATTGACAGCAGACATCAAAAATGTGAATTTTCAGATCCTGAACTTTGATTGCTGAACCACTCTGGAATTTTGCTCCCAGGTAAGATTATGGTGGAATCCCTGAGTACACAAGATTCTTGTAAAATGAAATTCATGATTTCAGATGTAATGAAGAGAGATAGACAGAGAAAAGAGAGAGAATTGCATACCATTTCCAATTCATAAAATCGTCTCAATGATGCAATTGCCATATGTTGAATCCTTAGTTGTGAATCTGCCAAATTCTTGTTGTTTGCTTCTTTATCCAGTTTCAAGCAATTAGTAAACCAGAACTCAATGGATGATCTCTCTTGCATCCATAATTGGATAGCTTTTTGAGTACGAATGCATCTAGTTCTTCTATAGATGACAGAATCTCTGGCAAAGATTTAGCAGCTTGCAGTTGCTTGCACCTAACCTTTTCAGATGTAGTGGGGCTCAGATATTGACTGAAGCATATTGCAATTCCTTATGCAAAGATATCTCAACCATGAAAATTGCTTGATACTTGCAGGTAAACTCTCAAAAGTTATTTTCATGTAGATCTAGTGTTTCCAGTCACTTCAATGCAGACAGCCAATCTCTCGCGGAATAGCTGTTAAAGCACAGTCACTTAAATGTAGCATCCCAAAGGAGATAAAAATGATAATAACGATGCAGGCAATGACACCAAACCTCTGCATCCTTTGAACCAAAGTTTTTTAAATTCGTTTGAATCTGTAACAGAGGATAGAAGTTGACTAATGGCTGATCCATGTGCATTGATGTACTCAAAAGAATTAAATTGCCATTGATGTTTGGCAAATCATCTGATGCAGAGCAATCTCTAAGCCCAGCACTTCAACCCCTTCTAGATTTTCAAATGAAGATCGCAGCTGCTCTGTAATTGTAGTCCTGCCTAAATTGATTCGATTTAAACGTTCCATTTTCTCCATGCTTTCTGGGAAACTCTCAAGGTTTAAGCACTCATAAAGAGAAAGCCAAATCAGAGTCAATTTACAAATTCTAGTTGAAACCCTCTTCAGCCTTGAACAACTATCCAAACTTAACACTTGAAGATTAGTTAGGCACTCTATTGATGAGCGAACTTCCTATATTGCAGTTTCGCGTAAGTCTAGATCTATTATATTCCCAGAAATCTGTGGAAACTCTATGAAATTAACATAAGATGAGAAATCCATAGCTATAGGAGAAGCAAGATGAAGATGCTTGGAAAGGATCTAAGACTTTTGCAGCCCCTGAAACACAACCTACTGAGATGGTTGAAATTCTGGATGGATGCGGAAATGTTAGAAAAGTCTGTACAATTCAAAAGATTTGTTCTTTCAAGATTTGGGGGTTGCTGATAGTTCTGGCATCCTAAGGAGATACTTGGGATGTCGGAGTTTAACAGATTTTAACTTGAAAGCTTTCTGTAACAAAAGATAAACAAAATCTGCATTATTAGTACACTGAATTTCATAATTAATTATGTATTATCTAAAGAAGAAAAATTTAATGCTCTAGTGTTAGCACACCGTACCCATTTTCCTTCCCAAATTTGTTCAACTTTACTGTAAGGCAAACTGAGCTCAATAAGATTCTCTGGTTCAAAACCAAATGGTAGTGTTTTCAAAGGATATTCATGCCAATGGAGATATCTCAATTTTTTAGGAAGATAGTCAAGACCTTGGTCAAGATGCACTTTAGAACTCATAATTGGTACATCATTACGTTTGGGCATATAGAATTTAAGCAATCTGAGATTGGACATATTTGCAAAGGCTTGAGGACTTAGATGTATATCGTTTATTTTTGACAAGTCAAGGAATATGCCTTCAATTTTTTTGGTACCCTTACAAACAAAAGTAAAGAATGAGCATGCATATAAAACTACAAAAACTTTTGAAAATTGATTAAAAACTTCCTAATTGAAGATAAAATATTAATTTGTTATTTTTTTATATTTATTCAACATCTGAACTCATTAGTGATCATCCTCTTCCTTTTTCGTTGATTTATAGCCTTTTTCATTTTTATCTTATCTAAAAGTTCAGAAGATGAAGGTTTAAAAAGTTCATACCCCGCAGCACATGAGATGCTCTATCTTAAGTTAATCTACTTTTCGGTTATTGCCAATGACGCTCTCATTTAAAAGTGTATGGAGGAGCCAAAATGTTCAATTGCCTAAATAACTAACCTAGGCTTTTTAGTTTGAAAGAAATGTTTTTCTATTACTAGGAATCTGAGATGCTCTTGAGTTTTAAATGAAATGATATTATAATGAATCAGTATAAAAGCTAAATGAGGAAATGTTTTGGTTGTTTCGTCCAAAAAAGTAACATTGACAGAAGACGTTTTTGGTAATAACAAATTTACTGAAAACATGTGTGTGAGAGAAAATTTGATGGTGCATGTATTGTTACATATAAAAGTAAAACAGGTAGATTCTCACTTTATTTTTCTTTAGCACATGATAGATGTCCTCGTGGTCCCACAACCTGTTCTGTTTACTGACAGAGTTTTGGCAAACAATTGTCTGAAGACGTTTTTGGTAATAACAAATTTACTGAAAACATGTGTGAGAGAAAATTTGATTGTGCATGTATTGTTACATATAAAAGTAAAACAGGTAGATTCTTACTTTATTTTTCTTTAGCACATGATAGACGTCCTCGTGATCCCACAACCTGTTCGTCTACTGACACAGTTTTGGCAAACAATGGTCTGACCCATTTCTTGCAATAAATCATGCATTTGCAGCTCATTATAGAATATTGTAATGAGTGACTTATCAACGAAAGTGTCTAGTGATGAAGGATCATCCCGTATCCTTCTCACAAAGTCTATATCTTCTCCTGTGAAGAAACAGGCAATGTCAAGAAATGTTTTCTTCTCTTCCAAATTTAGCTCATCATAACTGATTTTCAACACATTATAAATGTTAGGTTCAGAAATCAGCTTCATTAACTTTCCATTGTTGTTTGCTCTTTTGATAAAGAGAAGAACCCAAAACTTCAAGAGCTAATGGATTGCCATCGGCATGACGCACCACCTCCTCTGAGAGCTCCAAAAGATCATGAGAGCAATTGGTTTCTCTAAAGGCTTTTCTACAAAAGAGCTCCAGGGCTTTATTGTATTTCAATCCCTTGACCTCATACATGTTATTCACTCCACACTTATCAAGCACTCCTTTATCTCTTGACGTTATAATGATTCTACTTCTGCCACTAAATTGTAACCTTCTAGCTAAGCTTTTTAGTTCTGTGAATTCATCATGAACATCATCAAGAACAATCAACACTTTCATTAGCTGGAGCCTCTTTTTGATTCTTTGGGGTATGATAGCAGTTCTTATTTTCAGATTTTCTCTTGACATTTCAGAAATAGTCTCATCTCAAACATGTATTACTCCCTTTTTGTTTGATTCTTCTCTTACATTTCTTATGAAGCAATTACCTTGAAAGTGCTGGAAATTTGGCAGAAAACAACACTAGCAATGGTTGTTTTACCGATACCGCCCATGCCCAAAATTCCTACAATTTGAACACCATGCAATTCAAGAGATAGCAATGATTTAATTTTCCCAACTCATGAATTTAACCCAACAAAGTCATCTAAATTAGCTGAGGCTGACAAAACTTCCAATTTCTTAGAAATATCTGCAACAATCTTTCACACAAGTTCAGCCTCATTCCTAGCAAGTATTGTTAAAATGTAAAAAATGATGAGTCAAAATTCAAAATGAACCAAGCTAGGTTATAAAGCAAGAGTATTCTTTCATTGATAAAAACAGGGGCTGTAAATTTTTTGATTAAAAGAAAAAAAAAAGGTTCTCATAATATATGGATACAAGGATGAAGGAGCTAAGAGTTACCTGGATTCAGTGGAATCATATCCAGATAAATTTGATGCTTCAGTCAATGCATCCCTCCATTTCTGAACCTTATCTGGAAAGTTGTTTTCATGGTGAACAAAAGCTTCTCCGAAGCTCCTCCTCTGTTTTCTCACATCAGATGGATCTACTTGATAGAAAACCGGTATAACAATTTTGCCATTCATTTTCTTGCAATCAAGAATATTGACAAGTTCATTGAGGCACCATTTGGAAGAGGCATAGTCTTTTGAGAGGATAATTACCGAAATATCTGATGTTTCAACTGCAATAAAAAGGGCAGGCGAAATTTCATCACCTTTCTCAAGTTCTTCATCGTCAATGAAGAATTGTATTTGTTTCCGATGTAAAGCTGCAGCTAGATGGCTAGTAAAACCATTTCGAGTATCTTCCCCACGGAAACTGAGGAAGACCTTGTATTTGCTATGACCAGTAAGGCTGGAAGAAGAAGATGATGAAGCCATGAAGGAAAACACTTCAAAAAATTTAAAAGAAACGGAGATTCTTAAGAGAAGGTGTAAGAATAAAATATTTGAGCTATAAACCGTAATCTATATTTTTCCTTCTCTTCAAAATTGAAATTGAAAAATCTGTGTGAAATTAACATGATTAATATTCAACCTTTGAAATAGACTAACTTCTGCCCGTTAATTGTTCTTTGACTTTTTTGGACTTCTTCCTATCAGATATTTCTACATTTTCCTGAAGTGAAACTCAAGTCTAGTACGTTAAAGTCCGACGAGATAACTGTTAGAGTGCAATTTATGCACTAGTTTTGCATTGTTTACTTCCCTTAATATCTATGTTTTGCACTTAATAATAATGATTTACTTGTGTTTTACTTTTGTAGGTGCAATTCTATTGATTGGTGATAAAATTGAGCTAAAAGATGATGTTTAAGGATGATTGTTCTCTTGGAGAAATTATGAGCGTCAGAAGAACTTTGTTGATAAGGCGTGGGCGCGTGCTGTCAACTGCGGACCTGCAGTTTTTAGTTTAACGTGTTTTGTATTTTTGGTTATTTTTGTAATTACGAATTTAATATTCAAATATTAGTATTTTATTTTAAATAGAATTCTAAAAGAGAAGAGAGAGAGAGTATTTAAGGGAGGAATCTATTGTGAAAAGGGGATTTTGGGATTGGAGACAAAGAAAGAAACCCTAGATCTAATTTTTCTCTTCTCTCTATGAAGAACTAAACTTATTTTTCTGGTTGAAGGATAATGAAGCTTTGATTCATCACTACTGTGAGATCTTTTTTGTGCTTTAATTGTTTTATTGCTTTTTGGGTATTTGTTTATTCTCTGAATTATTTTCATGATTATGTTTGTTAATTAGGTAATTGGCCACTATTTAATTATCAACTTAATCTATTGTCAATTAAAGGATTCATCGTATGAAGAATTTAATGTTTGTGACAAATAACATAGCAGAGAGTTGTGTTGTGAGAATAAACAATCTAATTTAAATGAATCATCATATGTGTTGATTAGGATTTGGGTCTCTCTGGTTTTTCAGGCTGTCAATTGATTAAATCCTATGATCGTATCTTGGGTTGTCCATTGATTAGGGAAATAACCAACGGTCGTACCTTGGTTATCGACTAGTTAACGAGAGATTGGCTATTAGAGGGTCTCAATAGCTATAACCGGTCTATTCATAAGTAATAATAATCTATATTTGAATCAATGATCAGTAGTCGAATCAAGCTGAGTTAATTCCTTGAACCAGAGCTTTCTCCAATTTGAATTACAACTTTAATTTGCATTCTTATTATTTTAATTTGATTTTTATTATTGTCAACAAAACCCCCATTTTATGTTTTGCATTTTAAAAGGATTTAAATAATTACCAATCTCTGTGGACACGACCCTGCTCAATCACTATACACAATTTATTTAGAGTAGGAATTTATTTTTGTTGGCTTCGACACCCATCAAATTTTGGCGCCGTTGCCGGGGATTGGTGTCATTTATTTAATCCTTTTTATGTTTTACTTGGTGTATGGTTCGTTCTTCTCGTACAGGTACACTTTCGTTTGATCCTGAAATCGAGAAGACAGCTCGCCAGCTGAGACAGCAGACGAAGCGAGCTAAGCAACGATCCTCGTCGCCTTTGCTTTCTGAAACAGATACGGTGCCTGATTTAGTTGAATCATCTAGCGATTCAGAAGAACAGGTGATGGATAGACCTGCACCTGTAGAAAGAACTCTTAGAGAGTTAGCTGAACCAGACTTGAATCAACAACCACTCTGCATTCAATATGTAGACTTGGAGGTAAATTTTGAATTAAAGTCTGGTCTTATTCATTTATTACCCAAGTTTCATGGTTTTGTAGGTGAAGATCCTCATAAACATCTTAAGGAGTTTCATGTTGTGTGTTCAAGTATGAGACCACAAGGTGTGACTGAAGAGCAGATTAAGCTGCGTGCTTTTCCGTTCTCTGTAGATGGGCTAGCTAAAGATTGGTTGTACTACTTGCCTCCTGGATCAATTACAACGTGGAATGGTTTGAAGAAGCAGTTCCTTGAGAAGTACTTTCCTGCTTCAAGAGCTGCCAACATCAGAAAAGATATTTGTGGGATCAGACAACTTCCTGGGGAGACTTTATATGAGTATTGGGAGCGATTCAAACAATTGTGTGCCAGCTGTCCTCAGCATCAAATTTCTGATCAACTTCTTATTCAATATTTTTACGAAGGACTGTCATTGATGGATAGGAGTATGATAGATGCTGCTAGTGGAGGCGTGTTGGTGAACAAGACCCCTACTCAAGCAAGGGAGTTGATATCAAATATGGCTGCCAATGCACAACAATTTAGCAGCAGGCAAGAGCTCACTTCAAGGAAAGTGAATGAGGTAAATATTTCTTCTGTTGAACAACGTTTAGATAAACTTACTTCTCTTGTGGAAAAGTTTGTTGTAGGTAATGTGCAGCAGGTGAAGACTTGTGGTATATGTTACAATATGGGTCATTCAACTAATATGTGTCCTACACTTCAAGAAGAACCCATTGAACAAGCCAATGCAATTGGAGGATTTCCAGGCATGCCTCAGAGGAGGTATGATCCTTATGCACAAACATACAATCCGGGATGGAAGGATCATCCCAACTTCAGCTATGGAGTTAGGCCGTCAGGATTCCCACAACAGTATCCACCAAGACAACCAGCACCTCCACAGTCAAACTCCAAGTCAGGTATATCTCTTGAAGAAATTGTTAAATCATTTGCGACTAACACTCAACAATTTCAGCAGGCAACTACAGCAAGCATTCAGAACTTGGAGAACCAAATGAGTCAATTGGCGACTACAGTGAGCCGTCTGGAGTCTCAAGTATTAGGGAGATTGCCTTCACAATCTGAGGTGAATCCAAAGCAAAACGTTAGTGCTGTCATCCTTAGAAGTGGGACGGAGTTGCAAGAGCCTAGTAAGAAAGTGACAAAGCATGTAGAAGATGAGCTTGAGAAGAATGAATTAATGCCTCAATCTCAAGATGCACAACCCACCAAAGCGAAACCCCTACCTATTGTGATACCTCCTCCTTTTCCAAGCCGATTTGCAAAATCCAAGAAGGAGGAACAAGAGAAAGACATCCTTGAGACATTTCGTAAGGTTGAGGTAAATATTCCTTTATTAGATGCTATAAAACAAATACCTCGATATGCTAAAGTCCTTAAGGAACTGTGCACCTCCAAGAGAAAATTAAGAGGAGATGAAAAAGTTCACATGGGGGAGAATGTTTCAGCAGTTCTCCAAAAGAAACTACCTCCTAAGTGCAAGGATCCAGGTATGTTTACTATCCCTTGTAAAATTGGTAGTGTTAGAGTTGAAAAGGCTTTGTTAGATCTAGGAGCTTCTATTAATGTCATGCCTCGTTCCATTTATTCATCTTTGAATATTGGTCCATTAAAAGAAACTGGTGTGATAATTCAACTAGCTGATAGGTCTAATGCATATCCTGATGGGGTATTAGAAGATGTCTTAGTACAAGTTAATGAGTTGGTTTTTCCTGTTGATTTTTATGTACTTGATATGGAAGATGATAACTCCTCTAATTCTGTCCCAATTTTGCTAGGAAGACCTTTTCTTAAGACTGCTAGGACTAAAATGGATATACATAAAGGGACTCTCACTATAGAGTTTGATGGAGAGGTTATAGAATTCAATATGAATGATGCCATGAAATATCCTAGTGAGGAACATTCGGTATTTTCTGTGGATGTTATTAACCCTACAGCGCAGGAAATTTTTTACAAGGAAAAGACGAAGACATTTCATGATAGAATGATTTTGAGAAAGGAGTTCTCTGTTGGTCAAAAAGTTCTTCTTTTTCATTCTAAGCTTAAACTTTTTCCGGGTAAATTACGTTCTTGCTGGGTTGGACCCTTTATTGTTACTAATGTTTTTCCTCATGGTGCAGTTGAGATTCGGAGTCCGACCTCTGACAGAGTTCTTAAGGTTAATGGTCATCGCTTAAAACCTTTTTATGAAGGTTTTTCGGTGAATATTGTGGAGGATGTGGCTCTCGAGAGTCCAAATTATGGAGATTGATGCATAAATGTGTCTAGCCAAAGACATAAAACAAAGGCGCTTTTTAAGAGGCAACCCAAGTGATTTATTTATTTTGGTTTTTGTTATATCTTCTTTTAATTTTGATTTAGATTTTTTTTTAAAATAATGTGTTTGCTTATTTTGGTCAGAAGAAAATTTTTGATAAGGCATGCCCACGTCTTAACTAATAAGTACTTCTGTAATTTTTAAAGTAAAATAGTTTTAAGGCGTGCCCACGTGCTTATTAGAAAAGTACTTCTGAAATCTTTAGTGTCTCAAAGTGATTCATCAGAAAAAAAAAATTAATTTTAATTAATTTTTTTTCATTTTATTTTATTTATTTATTTCTTTTGTTCTTTCTTTTATATATATATATATTTTTATTTATTTAAAAAAAATCATTGTTAAAAAAAAATAAAAAAAAATTTTACTGTTCACAAAATCCCTAATTTTCCAGAAATTGTTTTCTTCTCCAGCCGTTTGCAGCACGCCAGCAGCAAACCAGCCAGCCGGAGAATGCAGCATCAGTCGTGCGTAACGCAAGCACCAGCAACGAGCACGCCCCACAACGCAACTCAGAACCAGCTCTCGCGCGCAACAGTCCCGCAGCAACACAACCACGCAGTAGCTCTCGCGCGCAACGCAAGCCCCAGCAACCCAGATTCTCAGCTCCAGCTGCGCGCAACGTAGCTGAGCAGCAGCAGACCAGCAGTGCGAACCAGCTCTCGCGCGCAACACAACGCGAACGCAGCAGTGCGTAGATCCAGCCCGAGCACGCAACGCAACAAGCGTCACCAGCAATCCCCCAGCGCGCAGCAACAACCGCAGCACGCAGATCCAGCGTCACCAGTTCGCAGCATCAGTCCCATCCGCGCGCAACTGAACCAGCAGCCGTGTACCCGCAAGCTCCAGTCGAGCAGCAATAGTCCGCAACCAGCCTACGACCTACATTCCAGCCGCGTGAATCGAAATTCGTGACAAGATGGAGCAGAATTTGGCCGCATACTTCGAGAGTGTGGGATTTACCCCACCATTTCCGCCAAGCCCATAGACGTTATGAGGATCAAAGCTCACAATTCAGGGAAGTTTTTGCCTTTAATCTTTTATCCTTACGCTTTAATTTTTATGTGAGCTTTGATTATCTTACATTGGGGACAATGTAAGTTCTTGGTGTGGGGGAGGGATTTTTGCATTATTGATGTCTGGAATTATTGTTTTCACTCTACTCATCCTTAAATGATTTTGGAGTTAGTATGCTTTATATATTATTAGTTTTCTTTTCCTTTATCTCTCACTATTCTTTTCCCATCTATCTCACATTATTTACATCTATTTTTATTCTATCATACTCTTTCATCACTCACATTTTATCTTTCACTTTTCATATTACTACATACGTCTTTCTCACTTCTTATCATTTTTACCTTTTCTTTTATATATCACTCATACCTTCTTCTCATTCTACACCATTATTGATGGTTGATTCATTTGAAGAGTGTACATGATTTGATGGCAAATTTACCAACTTTGTGAGGATTTGAGCCTATAAGCAACCACTTTGCTCTAATATTTTTGTTATGTGAATATCAATCTTAGTTTGTTTATTCTAGAACTTGCTTTGTTATGCATGTTGAAGCCACATTACGGGATTTTATGCATTAAAATGATAAGGGCAAACCATATTCCATTTTTCTATTCTCGCATTTTTTTTTCTCTCCCGAAGACCTTTATTTGCTACCTTTGTTTGAGCCTTAACCATTACCCATCTAATTCTCTCCGTTGACTTAACCATTTTTCTTCTTTTTGAGCCTCAATTTAAGGAGATTTTTGAACTCATTGTGTGGTTATATTTTGTTACTTTTTCTACCTTGTATTAAAGTTTCTCAATTAGATCAACAAGCATTATGCTTGAATTAAATTGTGCAAGGTTCGTTTCTTTTGTTTGATTCAAAAAAAAATCAATCAAAAAAAAACAAAAACAAAAACAAAAAAAGAAAAAAGAAAAAGAAAAAGAAAAAGAAATGTTTACATTCTTGGTGACTTGAGTAGAAATAAGTATTTTGATATCATAAGTTCATTCAATGAGTTCATTCTTCTCATTTTGATCTCTTTTTCTTTCGTAAACATTTATTTTTCATTTCACCTATTTAACCCCATTACAACCCTTTTAAGACCCTTAGATTTTTGCATTTTATTCATGTTTTGTGGATTGAGATGTGATATATGAGCAAGCTTATGGTAATAGCATTCTTTGATTTGATTTGAGTGAATAAATGACACCCTAAACACTTTGAGTGCATGGAGTGAAGTTATTGAGAGGGCTATTAAATCTTGTTGCACTTGAATTTTGAATGGATCATCTTGGTGGTTGAATGTTCTTATTCTATCTTATGAAGTTCTATGCTTTAAAATCTTTGTCTCTCGAATGTTGATCGACTTAATTTCTTGAAGTATGCTTGCTTAAAATTGTTTTTGGATGAGTTGAGATGAGAATTGAGTGGAGATTTGAGATTAATCTTGAGTTATATGCTTGAGGACAAGCATCATCTTGGTGTGGGGGAATTTGTTAGAGTGCAATTTATGCACTAGTTTTGCATTGTTTACTTCCCTTAATATCTATGTTTTGCACTTAATAATAATGATTTACTTGTGTTTTACTTTTGTAGGTGCAATTCTATTGATTGGTGATAAAATTGAGCTAAAAGATGATGTTTAAGGATGATTGTTCTCTTGGAGAAATTATGAGCGTCAGAAGAACTTTGTTGATAAGGCGTGGGCGCGTGCTGTCAACTGCGGACCTGCAGTTTTTAGTTTAACGTGTTTTGTATTTTTGGTTATTTTTGTAATTACGAATTTAATATTCAAATATTAGTATTTTATTTTAAATAGAATTCTAAAAGAGAAGAGAGAGAGAGTATTTAAGGGAGGAATCTATTGTGAAAAGGGGATTTTGGGATTGGAGACAAAGAAAGAAACCCTAGATCTAATTTTTCTCTTCTCTCTATGAAGAACTAAACTTATTTTTCTGGTTGAAGGATAATGAAGCTTTGATTCATCACTACTGTGAGATCTTTCTTGTGCTTTAATTGTTTTATTACTTTTTGAGTATTTGTTTATTCTCTGAATTATTTTCATGATTATGTTTGTTAATTAGGTAATTGGCCACTATTTAATTATCAACTTAATCTATTGTCAATTAAAGGATTCATCGTATGAAGAATTTAATGTTTGTGACAAATAACATAGCAGAGAGTTGTGTTGTGAGAATAAACAATCTAATTTAAATGAATCATCATATGTGTTGATTAGGATTTGGGTCTCTCTGGTTTTTCAGGCTGTCAATTGATTAAATCCTATGATCGTATCTTGGGTTGTCCATTGATTAGGGAAATAACCAACGGTCGTACCTTGGTTATCGACTAGTTAAGGAGAGATTGGCTATTAGAGGGTCTCAATAGCTATAACCGGTCTATTCATAAGTAATAATAATCTATATTTGAATCAATGATCAGTAGTCGAATCAAGCTGAGTTAATTCCTTGAACCAGAGCTTTCTCCAATTTGAATTACAACTTTAATTTGCATTCTTATTATTTTAATTTGATTTTTATTATTGTCAACAAAACCCCCATTTTATGTTTTGCATTTTAAAAGGATTTAAATAATTACCAATCTTTGTGGACACGACCCTGCTTAATCACTATACACAATTTATTTAGAGTAGGAATTTATTTTTGTTGGCTTCGACACCCATCAATAACCCCGATAATTGAGGAAACCACATAGTCCGACTACGAAACAACTAGTTTTACCACTGAGTCAATTTATCGAGCACTTAGATGGCGGTCTTTAGAAACAATATCAACCAAAACCCAAGCATATTAATTAGATTCAGAAGCAACAAACCCATTTTTCTCATAAAACTAGATGCATCTAAAATTGAAGAAAGAGAGACACTGCCTTATAAAACAAAAACTGCAAAGGATGAAAAACACGACGAAGGGCGGCTTCATCGCTTGTGCTTTGACACCTGAATTTTACCGCCACTCCCAACGACTGATTTACGAAGTTGTCTTCATGGGCTTCGAGCTTTTTATTGGGCCTCAAATTTAATGATTTTTCATGTTCACTTTTATCCAAGTCTTTTGATGCTGAAGCAGTAATGAAGTTTGTAAACTCGAGAAGAGAGAGAGAGAGAGAGAGATATATATATATATATATATATATATATATATATTTCATAATCAGGTTCCGACACTTTATTAAAATGTGGGAACGTTATTACACTATGTGGTGTAATAGTGTAATAGGCATTATATTGGTTCCGACACTTTATGAAAAGATATTTGTCTAGATAAAAAATACTGAAGCAGTAATGAAGTTTGTAAACTCGAGAAGAGATATATATATATATATATATATATTTCATAATCAGGTTACGACACTTTATTAAAATGTGGGAACGTTATTACATTATGTGGTGTAATAGTGTAATAGACATTATATTGGTACATCGTATGATGTAATAGCATTCCTCCACTTTAATAAAGCGAAAGAACCCTCACCAAATAATCACTCTACCGCATTTTATTAAAGTGCATGAACGCTATTACACCATATATGCCTATCACACGATAATGATGTTACTTGCCATGAATTTTTATTCTTTCTTTTTTTTTTTTGGGACTTTAGTTAGGACTCATATTGTATTTTGTAGCACATATATTTTTTGCATAACAAATTTTGAGAATATAAGAAAACTAATAATCAAAATGTCAATTGTAATAAACTACAAATTCATATTTTGTTCAGTATTTTTTATCTAGACAAATATCTTTTGATTTGACATTTTCGTATGAACATAATTTGAACTCCTAAGACCTAATACTTTTCGATTTATTATTCTATACATTTTATTATCCAAAATTGTAAAATTTTTTAGGGGCTTTTTAATAATTAAAAATTATATTCAAAGGTGGATTTAATTGAGTAATTTGGTGGGTTCAAATAACTCTACCCATTTCCCTATTATTCATGAATTTTTTTACCGAGATTAATCCCCTTTTTTAGGGAAAAAAATTAAGGCCTTGAGTTTTTAATATGTATTAGTAGTTCCCCAAATCAATAATGTTAAAGATCCCAACAGTTTATTCCTAACTGTTATGCGTCATTCATTCAGTGGATAGTGAATTTCATAATTGGTAAAATTAATATTCTACTATCCAATAAATGAATGTCACGTTAATTGGGATTCGAATCCCTAACCTTACTATTTTCAAATTCTCAGTAGTTTTTTGTTGCCTGCCTTAAGGTTGAGGTCATAGTTTGGATGACATATATCGGATCTTTTCCCTTACTGCAAGAATGTGATATATGGTTAAATTTCTCCACAATATTGTTAGTTAAAGTATATTTCTAGATTCTAAAGTCCTAACAGATTCCATATTGTAATATATCATTAAATTGTAACTATTAAATTAAAAATCACTTAAATCAGTAGTGATATAAACTAGTTAAAATTTTTATTGTCAAATAACAAAGTCTTTTCTGACGCTGACACAAATTACCCAAAATGGAAAGTAAAGTCCACCACATGCATAAATAATGCCAAAACAATGACAACACAGTAACGTTAAGAGCACGAGAGAGAGAGAGATGGGAGACAATAAAAGAAAAGCAGTAATAAGCATGGGTTCATGTATATTGTGATTATTTTGTTGTCTACAAAATCAACAAAAATTTGGAGCTGTCAAGAAAGAAATAATTGATGCAAAGAAAGGTAAATTTGCAAAGTAGAAATGCAATAGCACATGGTGGCCTTGCAATAGCTTTATGCTTTCCTTGATAAAATGTAGTTGTTTAACTGTTCAGAAATTACCTCTGAGTTAGTTGTGTGGTGTCTAGTAACATCATTATATTGCGAAAAGGGGGTTGCCATTAAATTATGTAATGGCAGAGTACTGCAGAAGTAAGAGTGAAACAATAACAATGGTGATAATAAACATGATATTTTGTATCTGCAATTGACAAAATTAAGTTTGAGTACTGCTAAGTTTTCACATGAAGGGACGTGGCATCAGAGATTTTTTAATGAGACTCTATACATCCGATAAGCACCTTCTACATCTACTTTTCTGATAACCCGAGATGTATATAAATTTCCCATTTGTAAATGGATAAGAGTTACCTAACTTTCTTGGAATCCCATTGGACTTGGATGCTTTTGTCAATGCAGCCTCCCTTCATTTCTGAGCCATTTCAAACATTTCCTTGAAATATTTTCCATGCAAAGCAAAAGCTTCCCCAGAACTAGAATAAAACATGTGGAGAAAGGAGTAATACATTCTTCAGCATTTTTCTTTCTGCCCATCTAATAATTTTTCTATGAAATTATTGGAGCTTTCTCATTAGATTGTTTGTAAGATCAGAGAAACCACATAAAAAGATCAGACAAGACAGCCCCGATAATCGAGAAGACCCCCCAAAAAAAAAAGTTTTTGGCAATGAGTCATTTTGACATTTTCTCAAACATCTTGATGACAATCTTTAGAACAACCGTGACTAAGACAGCAAAAACTTGAAAAAGCAACCAATTAATTCTAACAAATACCCACTTGTAAAACAATCATCATTTGTGGAGCATCTTTCCAGGATGCAGAATCTTTAGATTATGATTTAGATTTAATCATAAAAGTGCAAATTTTAAAATAAAAAATAATAACCCAGAAATTCAATTATTTCATCACCCAGACAAGAAAATTGCTCAATTATCAATTTATCATCAATTTAATTGTTTTGGTCTATTTGAGTTGCCATGCCGATCGCACATGAGACGCACATGGTTACTATGTCAGCGTTAGTCAAACATCAGTTAAAACAGTTAATTTTGGCGCGTCGTAACGGTTTTAGTTTTCTTTAGGTCTGTTCAGACGCGAGGACATACAAACAGTATTTTTCTTTTTCTTAAGAGTGGAATTGCTAGTTAATATAATTTCTTTCTTAGTGATTTATTCACATTTTTGTTTTCTGCATGCTTACTTAAGGCTTCAAATAGGTGACTCATATTTCAATAAATTAGTTTAAAAAGCTTGACTCATGCTAAAGGAATTATTAAATTGACTCTCAGAATTGCTCCTATACAATTAATATGTTTTCTAAGTAGTAAATTGCTTTTTCAACGAACAGTTATAGTAGATATTTATCATTAAATTCTAAAATAAATCATCTTTAATTCTAAAGAACTACAAAGTAGCATTGATGTTAAACTACAACATATGCATAACTCTCAACAGCATTATAAGTCAGAGCTTGGCCTTTTACCAGAATGTGGGTTGAAAGATTTGATTTTCTAATCGCATTGTGATAGAGCTTGAATGCCTGAATTCATCCCGACTTTTGTTTTTAACAAAGACAACTGGAAATCAGAGACTCAGAGTCAAGACTAACAGCATCAACAAAACAGAGGATTGACGTGATTCAGCCCGAAACTAATTTCGCAGGAGCAACACTACAAGATGGCTTTATCTCGACCTGGAAACCATAAAAGCTTACTCTTAATATTACAAGGAATGTGAATCTGCAAAGAACTCTCAAAGTGGCCAAGTAAATCTGGATGACAATCACAGGTTTCACCCTCTGGTCACCAGCTTATACAAAGGTCGAAAACAGTATTTTGCTGAGCTGCCAAAATAACAGCTTGATTCATGCATGTTCACACACTAAGGAACAGAAGAAAAAGCCTTCAATAGATTGCTTGCCGCAAAAGTCTTTCTAGGTTTTCTGCTCTTTAAACTTATCTGAAGCTACTGAAGCTCATCCGTGCCACCAAACAGCTCTCATAGTGTATAGATACAACCCCAAAAACAAAAGCTGTCAAGCCACCAGCAACCACCAAATGAGCTAGCAATGACTGAATGCCTTGATTTAGACTTCACGAGCAGACCTTAAATTTTGTTTGCAAATGTTTAAGAAAATGCTTTCAATTTAATGTATTTTCTAAATGCTTATTTTCCTCAGAACAAAAGGAAAATGAATTCATTTGAAACAGCCCTCATATATGCCTCGGCTCCCTAAGCATTTTGGAAGCTTTTTATGGTTCATGATTAAAATCTAAAAAGAAAGAGGAGGCATAGTATCACTGACATAACAATTTACACAATTTTTTTTGTTTTCAAATTGATAAAACAGAAGCATACAATTAAAAACACTTACAATTTCATGTAGTAGATGTTGAAGAGTTGAATTCCACTTATAGACTGACAGGTGGTCTTCGGCTTCTGTCAACCCTAAAAGCTAGCTGAAGATGTAAGGTTTTCCCTCACACTTATGAACTCACCAAGAGCCTATTCCACAATCAATGTGAGATAACTCAATGTTACCACCAGCCCCTTTCACAAACAGATGTGGGAGAACCCAACGTAGACACCGTTATTTATAATAAGGTATCTATACTTTTACATAAAAGAGTAAACCAATCAAATGTAATATACAAAACCATCCTGAAAGAAAATTAAACAAGAAATGGTAAGGTAAAAAGAAAATGTAATACAAGTTGTAATTAATTAATGCACCTTAAATAATGATCAGGGAGTCAATTGGAGCCTTGGACTTACTGAATAAAACGAGCGACTCAATGGTTAAGTTGTGTTGATTTGGTCGTCTCTTCAAATTCCCTTGGGACATGGTACCAGTTCCTCTTCATCAGAAGTTCGACTTGTGCTTGCCATATCATCCAATTTTGAAATTTGGCTAGCAAAATTGAGAGTAAAAGTGTTGGGTTTGGTGTCGTTAGGCTTTGCATATACTGGACACACTCCACAATGTTTCACCACGTATACAAATGAGTCGAACTGGAATGAGACAGTTGTATGGTGGTTATCATCTGGAAACCCAAAATGAACCCCGCAGACATTAAATCCAACCACGACATGATCTGAATAACTTGTGAATTCGTTATAATTATTCATAAACAAACAGCCACGAACATGTTTCCTTCCAGAGAGAGTATTCATTTCAAAGTCGCATCTACCGCCAATGTTAAAACCATCCCATTTCGTTTCATGCGGTACAAGAACAAAAGAAACAGCAAACCCGATTAAGTTTTGACAACAATGATGGGGCAGTTGCAGGGTTATTTCAGATCCTGAACTTTGATTACTGAACCACTCAGGAATTTTGCTCCCAGGCATAATTATGGCAGAACCCCTGAGTTTACAGGGTTCCTGTAAAATGAAAAATAATGATTTCAGATGTAATAGATCGGAGAGAGAGAGCAAAAGAGAGAGAATAGCGTACCAGTACTTCCAATTCATAAGGTAGTCGCAATGATGCAATTGCCATATGTCGAATCCTAAGTTGTGTATCCGTCAAATTGTTGTTTTTTGCTTTTTCATTAAGTTTCAAGCAATTATTAAACCAGAACTCAATGGACGAATCACGCGGCGAATATCTCGAATAGTCATGTAAACGACGGTAGTGTTTGGATAGCCTTTCGAGTACGGATGCATCTACTTCTTCCAGATATGATGATATCTCTGGAAAAGTTTGGAGTCGGTCGCAATTACTTGCGTCTAACCATTTCAAACTTAGTGGGAGCTCTGGTATTGACTGCAGCTTGTCGCAATAGCACAAGCGGAGTTCTCTGAACCTTGAAAGCTGCTTGATACTTGCAGGTAAACTCTCAAAGTCATTTCCACTTAGATCTAAGTATTCCAGTGAGGATAGACAGCCATTTAAAGCATAGTTCCTTAATATAGCGATAACCCTTCAAGATCATTTGTATCTGCAACAGAGGACGGTAGTTGACTTTCAGTCCATTCTCCTATTTCAAATGTAGAAGGCAGCTCTCTGATATTTGTCCTTCCAAAAGCATTGTAATTTAAATATTCCATTTTCTCCAAAATTTCTGGGAAATTCTCAAGGTCAAAGAACTGAATAAGGTAAAGATTTTGAAGAGATTTCAATTTTAAAATGCTAGTTGAGATCCTTTTCAGCCTTGGGCACTGACTCAAACTCAAAACTTTTAGATTAGTTAGGCACCCTACTGATGAGGGAACTTCTTTTATTGCAGTCTTCCACAAAATTAGCTTTGTCACGCTCCCGGAAATCTGTGGAAACTCTGTGAGATTAACACAACCACCGCAATTAATAGTTACTGGACAAACAAAATGGAGGTTGCTTGGAAAGGGCCTTAGACTTTTGCAGCCCTCGAAACACAACATACTGAGATGATTGAAATTCTGGATGGATGAGGGAACGCTGACCAAGTTTGTACAATTCAAAAGATTTATTCTCTCGAGATTTGGAGCTTCTGCTAGGTCTGGCATTCTAATGAGTTATTGGGATTGATAGAGATCAATAAATTTTAACTTAAAAGCTTCCTGTACCAAAAGATAAATAAAGACTACATTAAATTAGTACCTCTAAATTTCATAATTTATTATGTATTATCAAAAGAAAGAAAAATTTAATGTTCTAGTATTTGTGCGCCATACCCTTTTTCCTTCCCAAATTTGCTCAACTTTACTGTAAGGCAAACTGAGCTCAATAAGATTCTCTGGATCAAAATCAAATGGTAGTGTTTTCAAAGGATATTCGTGCCAATGAAAATATCTCAATTCGTCAGGAAGATATTCCAGACCTCGGTTAAGATGCACTTTAGAACTCGTAACTGGAACACCATCGTGCTCAGGCATATAGAATTTAAGCAATCTGAGATTGGACATTTTTGCAAAGGCCTGAGAACTTAGATGAAGGTCGTTTATCTTGGATAGATCAAGGAATATGCCTTCAACATTATCGGTCCCCTTACAAACACATACAAAGAATGAGTAAGAAGAAAATCTACAAAAACTTTTGAAAATTTGATTAAGAGCCCTAATTGAAGATAAAATGTGAATTTAGTAATTTTTTTATTAAACATATCTATATAGTGTTTATTTGGTGGGTTCCTATAATAGAATCATTATTTAATTAACTATTTCTCCAAAGTTTAGTGTAAAAGCTGAGAACATAAAAGGTAAACAAATTCATACACCACAACATAACCCATGCTAGTTCACAAGCTTTCAAATTCCATAATTGGTTAATCTAATTTATTGAAAACTCCTATTTATAAAGGAAAATTAATGGTGCATCTCGCCTCGCGTTGTAAAAGTCAAATAAATAGTTTTTTACCTTATTTTTCTTTAGGACACGAGAGACGTCGATGTGATCCCACAACCGACTACGTTTGCCTGGTTCTTTGACAGATTCTTGGCATACAATAGTCTGACCCATTTCTTGCAGCAAATCATGCATTTGTAGCCGGTTGGCCCAGTTCCAACGTGATATTTTAATGAGTGACTTACCAACAAGATTGTTTAGTCCATGACGCACGGATATAGGATTGTCTTGTATCCTCGTCACCAGGTCTAAATCTTCTCCTTTGAAGAAACATGCGATGTCAAGAAACATTTCCTTTTCTTTTGAATTTAGCTCATCATAACTGATTTTCAATACCTTATAAATATTAGGTTCAGAAATCAATCTCAAGTTGTGCAATCTATCTTCCCATTGTTGTTTGCTCTTTTGATAAAGGGAAGAACCCAAAACTTCAAGAGCCAACGGATTGTTACGGGCGTAATGCACCACCTCCAATGAGAGCCCCAGAAAATCAGGAGGGTAATTGTTTTGTCTAAAGGCTTTTCTATAAAAGAGCTCAAAAGCTTTATTATGTTCCAATCCCTCGACCTCATATACGTAATTCACTCCACATTTATCAAGTACTTGTTTATCTCTAGTAGTTATGATGATTCTACTTCCAGTGGTAAATTTATCTAGCTCTCCAGCTAAACTTTCTAATTGTGTGAATCCATCATGAACAGCATCAAGAACGATTAACATTTTCACCTGTCGAAGCCTTTTCCTAATATTTTGGTGTATAACGAGAGTTCCTATTTTAAGATTTTTATCTCCTAATACTTGAGAAATAACCTCGTCTCGAACATGAATTGCTCCCATTTTGTTTGATTCTTCTCTGACATTTGCCATGAAGCACTTGCCTTGAAAGTGCCTAGAAATTTGGTGGAAAACAGCACTAGCAATGGTTGTTTTACCGATACCGCCCATGCCCCAAATTCCTACAATTCGAACATCACGAGATTCGAGACATAGCAGTGATTTCACTTCCTCAATTCGTGAATTTAATCCAACGAAGCCATCTAAATCAGTTGAGTCTGACATATCTTCCAATTTCTTGGAAATATCTGCAGCAATCTCTTTCACAAGTTCCGCCTCGGGTCTAGTAAGTGTTATTAAGATATAAAATAAAGCAATGATGAGTCAAAACGGACTAAGCTAGGCTATAAAGCATTAATATTCTTTATTGATAAAAACAGAGGTCGCAAATGATTATCGGAAAAAAAAATAAGGAAAAAGGTTCTAATAATATTGAATACAAGGAAGAAATAGAGTTAAGAGTTACCTGGATTCCGTGGCATCGTATCCAGATAAACTTGATGCTTCAGTCAGTGCATCCCTCCATTTTTGAACCTTATGTGGAAAGTTCTTTTCATACTCCACAAAAGCTTCTCCAAAACTCCCACTCTGTTTTCGCACATCAGATGGATCTACATGGTAGAAAACCGGTATCACAATTTGGCCATTCATTTTCTTGCAATCAAGAATCTTGACAAGTTCACTGAGGCACCATTTGGAAGAAGCATAGTCTTTTGAGAAGATAATGATCGAAATATCTGATGTTTCAATTGCATTCGCGAGGGCCGGGGAAATCTCATGGCCTTTCTTAAGTTCTTCATCATCAATGAAGAATTGTATTTGTTTCTGATCTAAAGCTGCAGCTAGATGGCTGGTAAAGCCTTTACGAGTGTCCTCCCCTCTGAAACTGAGGAAGACCTCATTTTTTCTTTGAGACGAAGATGAAGCCATGAAGCAAATTTTTTGACAACTGAAGCAAAGAATTCGAGAGTAGAGATGTGAAGCAAAATGGAAGACTTCGCTGCTCCGACCTTACTATCCTTTACTTCCTCCTTTCCATGCGATTTCCTTGAAAATTTCTTGGAGCTTTCCTAGGATATTTTGCAAATTTTACTAATAAAAGAAAAGCTGTAATGTACATGATGCATGATGGGACATATGTTTTGTTCTTTTAGAAAAATGGAGGAAAAGCAAAAGTAAGAAAATATGATAGCACGTACAGACAAGGTGCTCCACAAGTGAGTATTAATTAAAATCACTATTAGCTAATGTGAGCTAGGTACCTCATATTTGTATTAATTCGCTGCTTTATTGAGAAAATTATAATGAAGTTAAAATTTCTATAGGGAAACAGCAGAGTTATTTCTAACATAGAATAAATTGTCCACTTAAGCCCAAGTCTAGTCAAGCACGCATAAAGCTAGGATAAGATAACACAATAATGCGATGGATTCAAAAGAATTTAAAGCAGTAATATACAATGGGTCCTTTCGTAGCAAGAAAATGCAAAAGCACCTAATAAAACGCATCTCTGGAGGACAATCACATTGTAGAAATTATTTAGCGGGAGTTTTCATATTTTATTAATGCAGAAAAGTTATTGAGTTATATGATTTAATAATTCAATAGGTATAATATTATTAAGAGTGTGTTTCAGACAGTTATGCTACCACAATGCAGCTGCTCCACCCCTAAATTTTCATGAGTTTAAATAAAAACATAAAGATAGAGTAACTGTTCCAAACATATCCTAAATCATATAACTTAATAATTTATTTTTGTACTTTATTAAAGTGCACATTTCTCATTAAAACCTAAACCTGACTGCAAGATTGCATCACATAAATCTTAATAAATTTATTGCTAGATTCTTAAACCTGTCAAACACATCCTATATCTTTCTGCATCAGCTTTTCATTTTCTCCACTAAACTAAAATCCAACGCTCTTAAAAAGCAGCATAGGAAATCCTTTTCGAAAACTGATGATCAGACCAAATTTTCAAAGTAGCATATAAAGAAGATTTAAATTAAATCAAACAAGACACAAAAAAAGCATAGACAAAGAAGAATTATTAAAGAAATACTTTTGCAGGGGCGGATTTGTTAGTGGGCTATACCGGGCTGCAGCCCGGTATAAAAAGAGAAAAAAAAATCAATTAATTTGATTAAAACTAAGAAAAATGTCATTAATGTTAATTACAAAAATACCATCAATTATTAATTATGAAAATGCCATCCATTATTATTACTTTTCTTTCAACCGACACCTTTAGAAAAAACTAAAAAACTTCCATCATTATTCTTCATTCTTCATCATTATCAATTTACCTTCCAAATTTGTTCATATCCTCATTCTTCATTCTTCATCCGCCCCTGCTTCCAATTTCGCTGCAATCTATACATTAAGGTGGTGTTTGGTTTTAAGAAAGGGGAGGAGAGGAAAAGAGTGCAATGGAGGGGAAAGGAGAAGAGAGGAGTGGAAAAGAGTAGTGAAATTAAATTTCATTGTTTGGTTTGACATAAAATTTGATAGGGAAAGAAATTATAATTTTTTTTTCTGTGGACAAATTTATCCTTTGCTTTAAATACTAAATTACCTATATTAGTAATAAAATATAATTTAATATTAATACCAAATTTTTTTAATTTCAAAAAATTCTAAAACAATTAATGATTTATATTTAATATAAAATTAATTAATTTAATATACTAAACTATTTAATATAATTTAATGTTAAATATTATTTAATATAAATAAAAGTCGGTCAACATAAGTCAACACCGGTCAACAAAAGTCAACGGTGGTCAACGGTGGCTGGTGACTTTTTGATGGAAGTCCAGTGAAGTTCCGGCGGTACTCCGGCAAAGTTCCGGTATGCCGGCGGTGATCCGGCGAAATTCCAGCGGAGTTCTGATGAAGACCGCAGTGGTCCAGCGAAGACTGGCAGTGGTCTGGCGAAGACTGGCGGTGGTTAATTTATATTTATATATTTTCATATTAAATAAATAAATAAGTTTATTTATTTTATTAAATTTTTTAAATCATTCATTCAATTTGATTAATATAAAATTATTTATAATATTAAATTGATAAAATAAAATTGTAAATAATAATAATTAATAACAATAAACAAGTTAAAATATTGAAGGGTAATTTTGGAAGCTTGGGTTTTCAACATAAGAGGAATTTAAATTCTTCACTCTTTGGTGTGGAATTCAAATTCTACATTATAAGGGATATTAAATTCTAATGGAAATTAATTTCTTATATATTTTGTGTAACAATGGAAATAAAAGTAGAATTTAAATTACTTTCCTCTCCCCCATTCTCTCCTCGCAACCAAACATCACCTTAGAACTTGTATAAATTATTTAATTTTTTAGATAGATTTTATTGATTTATTTTACATATTATTTTAATTTATTATTTTGAATGCTTGAATGGCTTTTTTTTTTAATTAGTTTTGTGATTTATTAGTTTGAGTTGATTTATTATTGTTATTTTTTCACTAATAATATTTTTTAAAAATGGAAAAGATGAACAAAATTGAATTGTTTAATTTATTTAAGCATGCTAATTAAGCTTGTAATTATTAATTAATTTATTAATTCTTATGTAGTTTCATGTTATAGTTTCAAACTAATTCATTTATTTTACATATTATTTTAATTTATTATTTTGAATGTTTGATTCGTCTTGTGTTGACTCTTCTAGTGTCTACAGCCACAACATAGCGTGCATTTTTAGCCATAAGCCTTATCAATACATCATTTCGCAGTAAGATGGAAAATAAGTTTTTTTCAAAATTTATGGTTGTCTATGCTAAAAGAGAAATTGCAGATACTATTGATCTAAAATCCATAATTGATGAATTCTATTGTTTGAAGCCGTGAAAAATACAATTTTAGTTATATTTTTATTTTGAATTACATTTTTATTTTCCATTTTTATATAATTATTTTGTTTAAAGTAATTATTATTTAGTGTAAGATTTCTAATGTCTTCATCTTATCATGTGTATTTTATTTTTTTATAAAATTTTATGTTCACTTTACAATATAACTTTCTTTTTAAATTTAGCCCGAGTACTTTAAAATCCTAGATCTACCCCTGCTTTTTGGTTAGAAGTGAGATAAGTGTCACTCCAAATTTCTTTGTCAAAGAGATTAAATACACAAGCCAAGGTGTGCCAGCTTGACTTAATTCTAGAAATTTTCAGCTTTAGCAATTTCTACCACTTTCTCTATGTTTTTACATACTTAAGAATTCTCTAAAAAGTAGTAGAATGTGGGCTTTACTTCTTAAAAATTTTAAATAAAGAAGAACTTTTGAGAATTCATTAACTAAATCTTCTTACTTTACTTTTTTCATGACTTAAAATATTTTATTATATTTGATTACAAGATTGCATAGGCATAAGTTTAAACTGACTATTTTACCCATATAAGGCAAACTACCAAGAATTTACTTTAACTTCTATATTTTTCTAATATTATACTAAACTCATTGTTTCCGATACTACTTTATTAGTATGATTATCAACTTTAATTAAACTAACATTGTACCTCTCCACATTACCTTTTGAATCCCTCTTGATCTTAAATATCCATTTGCAACCAATAAGCTTCACATCTCCTAACAATGGGACAAAATCCCATACGTCATTGTCCTTCATAGACTTTACCTCCTCATTCATGGCATCAATCCACTTATAAGAGTTGGAACTTTCCATACCTTGATGAAAATTGATCGGATCATCTTTCATCACTCCAATATCTACCTCAGTTCTTGGAGAAATACCATGTAGTCATTTGACACACCACTTCTCCTTTCTCTAGTAGGTTCTTGAGGTGGTAGAGTTTGTTCCTCTAGAATAACTTCTTGTATACGGGGTTCTCCAACATTGTCTTGATCTATTGTGTCTTGAACAAAGACATGAATGAGACCCTAATCAATGCTAATAATACCTATGGGAATATCAACATATTCCTTTTCAAAAATCAAGTCCTTAACTATATCTTCCCCAACAAACTCGACATTCTTTCCCTACTTGAAAATCGACTTAATCGTGAGATCATAAAACTTGTACCCCTGGATCTTTTAGAGTATCTAATAAAACAGTAACTCATCGTTGTTGAGTTCAGTTTCTTCTCATTAGGCCTATAAGACCTTGTCTTACCTGAACATCCCTAAACATGCAAGTGTTTTATACTAGACTTTTTGCTTGTCCAAAGTTTGTAAGGGGTTTTGGCAGTCGCTTTAGTTGGAACATTGTTAATGATTGTTAATGATATATTTTAGACTTTTAAGCGCTTCTCCCCAGAGTGATTCTAATAAAGTAGGATAACAAATCATACACTTTATCATGTCCTTAAGCATCTTGTTTCATCTTTCAACAACACCATTCATAGTGGGCGAACCCAGCATAGTGTATTGTGGGACGATTCGTATTGCTCTAAGAATTTAACTAATGATCCTGAATGTTGTTCACTTGAACCGTCATATTTGCTATAGTATTCACCACCATGGTTTGATTTGACACTTTTGATTCTTTTGTCGAGTTGGTTCTCAACTTCAGCATTAAAATTTTTGAACATATCCAAGGACTATGACTTTTCATAAAGGAGATATATGCAACTATATTGAGAAAAATCATCTATGAACACCATAAAATATTGTTGACCATTCCAAACAACCATAGGGAATGGCCCACAAATATCCATATGTATGAGTTCTAAGATATCCAAAGTCCTGTTGGCCTCAAATCTCATTTTGTTGTTTTGTTTTCTTTTTATACTTTGTGTGCTTAATTGCAGTGATTCATTAAATTAAGTAACCGTATCAATCAAATAAAGATTATGATAACCTGATAAAGAACCGAAACCAAACAATTTTGAATTATGAAACAAACAAAATTTGTCATTCTCGAATGAACAAAAAAAAAAAAATTGTTTTGTCCAAAGTAGAAATAGAAATCAAATTCCGTTGAAAGGATGGAACAATAAATATTTCATCAAGATCTGAATGAACAGCCCTCCAATTTTGAACTTTTTCTAACATTTTCTTGCACTGTTTTCCATGCTTAACAAAGACATCCTTGAAACTTCCAGTATGCTTCTGCACATCGGATGGATCTACATGGTAGAAAATTGGTACAACCATTTGGCCATTTATTTTATGGCATTCATGAATCTTGACAAGTTCATCCAAGCACCATTTCGAAGAAGCGTAGTTCTTAGAGAAAATGATTACTGGAGTCTTTCATCCTTCGATTGCGCTCAAAAGGCTTTAACTTTCTTTCGACATAAACCAGCATGGAGATGGCTTGTAAAGTTGTCATGAGTGTCCTCTCCTTTGAAACTGAGGAAGACATCATATTTGCTCGGAGAGGTTGAAGCCATAAGAGCAACGTTTTCTTCTCTTTGAGGCAAAAATAGAGATTTTTGAGAATACATGTATAAACAGAGATTTATGGCTTTCTGTCTCTTTTGTTTCCTGTGATTTCTTGGAGTTTTCTTGCTGATTATTTATCATTATCTTTTTTTAACAAGAAGAAGCCTTCGACATCTTCATTCATGTTCTTGGAAAACCATAAAATCCCAACAAGTCTTCTTGTGGACATTTTAATGATTTGTCAAACCAGAGTTTGCCAGCTAGCTAACATATGAAAGAAAATTAGATGTTGACGATGCATACCAAGAATGACAAATATGTGCCTGACATAGACTTTGTAACTGTAACTTTATTTCGTTATAATTTTAGCCCTTTCAACCTTACTAAAGATCTTCCACTCTTTTACTATATTAATGATTTTCCGTACCCTTAACAATTTGGAAAAGGCGGTAATATCCTTCAGACATCAAGTTTTCCAAATAAGGCAAGTAGATGAGGTGAAGTCATTTAAAATTATAAATAAATAAATAATGTGATGGTTCTAAATTCTGTTGTCATGTTGACATTTGCAAAGTTTAAATTTGTATACCCAACTGACGTTGCATGCACTAAATTGAAAGACAACTTTGTAAGTGCACCATTGTTATTAGTGATGCGGTTTCATAAATAGTAGATGTAAAACCAAATCAGTTTAGACTTTGGTATTTATCTTGCGAACCAGTTTTCCTGTAATTTCTTCTGATCTTCTCATTAGATTTTTTTTTTTTTTAACATCATTTACTTGCCGTAGCCTGATAAACACTAAGACTAAACAATGTCAGATATCGCTAAAGAACATAAGATAGCGCTAAAGAACATAAGAACAAGCCTTCAGATCATTTAGATAGTTTCTCCAGGTTGATTTAAAACGCAATAATTAAGTAAATTGCCGTAGCCTGATAAACACTAAGACTAAACAATGTCAGATATCTCATGTCAAATTTCTGATCACACATAAATGGAAAAATTATCAAGTCATGTCTTGTGATCATGATAAATTCACAAAAGTTAATGAGATTATTTGAACACATAATTCAATATTCATATAATTCCGGTGAATAAAGAAATTTGACAACTTTTATTTCGTGTAAAAGAATAAATGCTGGGGTTTTTCTAATCCTAGCAATAACAGAATTTGTGTAGTCCGACAATACTCTGTCTCTGTTCTTATCATAGTTTTTGGATTTTACTTTCGAACTGATGAGCCAGCAAATTAAATTACCATTAATGAAAGTGAATTAAAAGCAGCTTCAAAAGGCTGCGTCTTAGCTGCTGTTAGTTTTTAGTTTCATTACTTAAGTCCCACATGCATAAGTCATGTGACTGAGGTAAAAAAAAAAAATGGTTAGATGGCTAATTAACTCAGCTATAAAATCTTTAAAATTTGGGTCATCAAATGATTCACCAAGACATTAAAGCTTGAAGCACAAAGAGGAGTAATTTAGAATCTTGTATTCCCCATACATTGTCATGACCAGAAAAAAAAAATCGTATAAAAAGATGAAGTTGTCTGTTTGATTTTATTTGTACATCCAACATTTCTCATATCTTGAAAGCCTTTCCATCTCAAATTAAAATATTAGTAGCAAAAGCCTAGTGCATTCGTTAAACAACTTATAGTCTAGGAAGCAAACAAAGGATTAGAAGTTCACAACACCATTACAGGGATTTAAAATAAAACAACATTCCCACACAAAACATCAACGCAGAGAGATAAACTACCCGAAATGAACATATGAAAAAGTCTTTAATGGACTTCTTGAGTCAAGAGTCTGGCTTGATTTTTCTGCTCTTCAAACTTACCTGAGTATAGCTTCCCCAATGCTATGTACTGTACAAGCTGCGTACTGGCCAAGAAAATGTTTTCAATTTTGTGTACTTTCAAAATGCTTATTTTCTCAGAATAGAAAAAAAATTAATTAATTTGTAACAGCCCTCACGTATGTCTTGGCTCCCTAAGCATTTTGGAGGTTTCTTATATGGTTCCTCAGCAAGATTAAAATCAAAGAAGAAAGGAAAGTAATGTCTCTGACATAACAAAATTACAAATTTGAAAAAAAAAAAAAGATTGTATAAAAAACAACTTTCAGAACCATATAGCATTAGAACACTTCCAAAAATTACTACAACTTAGTAGAGACTGAAGAGTTGAATTCCACTTATAGACACGGCCCACTTGTTTTCGTCTAATGTTAACAATGAAAACAGCAACAGAGGATTAACCGATGCTTTGACTTATTAATTCTGCAACAAGTTAAATAAAGAAAAGTTATTTTCAAAAGTGATAAGGAATGCATAGAAAAAACATCAATATTAAGCAAATCATAATCTGGAATAACAGCATTTTGGACATACCTAAGGAAAAAGGATACGTGAAAAGGAGTGGCTCACTTGTTAAGGAGTGTTGATTTGGTCGTCTCTGCAAATTCTCTTGGGACTTGGTTCCAATTCCTCTTCGTCAGAAGTTCCTCTTGCGCTTGCCATATCATCCAATTTCCAAACTTCGGTAGCAAAATTGAGAGTAAAAGTGTTGGGATTGGTCCCGTTGGGATTTGCATATACTGGACACACCCCACAACGTGACACCTTGTTGAATATCGAGAAGAAGTCAAATGAGACAGTTGTAAGGTGGTTGTCATCAGGAAAACCAACATTCCCGCAAGGATTAAATCCAAGCACGACATGATCTATTTTAGTCATCCGATAAACAAACCATAATGTCTTAAAGCACCGGCGACGAACATGTTTCCTTCCAGAGAGAGTCGTCATTTCAAAGCTGTATCGAAAGTCGATGTTAAACCCACTCCATTCAGGATCACACCATACAAGGACAACACAGAGAGCAAACCCGATTAAGTTTTGACAACAATGCTGCGGCAGTTGAAGAGTTATTTCGGATCCTGAGTTTTGATTGCTGAACCATTCTGGAATTTCGCTCCCAGGTAAAATTAGAACCGTACCCCTTAGTTTATAGCGTTCCTGCAAAATGAAAATCATGATTTGAGATGTAACGAAACGAAGAGAGCGAGAGAGAGGTGCAAAAGAAAGAGAATTGCGTATTACTTGCAACTCATAAAATAGTCGCAATGATGTAACTGCCATATGCTGAATCCTTAGTTGTGAATCTGCCAAATGCTTTTTGCTTTCTTCTTCATACATTTTGATGCAATCAACAAACAAGAACTTAATGGACGAACTGACATTTACATCTTCCACCTCATCGTCATAGGAGTATTTGGATAGCTTTTGGAGTAGGGATGCATCTAGTTCTTCTGGACGTGATGGAATCTCTGGCAAAAATTGGAGTCGCTTGCAATTACTTGCTTGTAAACATTTCAAACTTGGTGGGAGCTCTGGTATTGACTGAAGCATACTGCAATTGCTCAAGTCAAGCCTTTTCAGTAGTTGAAGTTGCTTGATACTTACAGGTAAACTCTCAAAGTTATTTCCTCTTAGCTCTAGCCATTCCAATGAGGGTAGACAGCCAATCTCTTCTGGAATAGCCGTTAAGGCACAGTTATTTAAATTTAACCAATTCAAGGAAGATAAACCGGATAATAACGATGCATGCAATGACACCAAATGTGATAATAAGTGTGGTAATTGACTTATGGTTGATCCATGCGCACCAATGTACTGAAAAGATTTTAAATTACCTAGTTCAGACCAACTCTCTAAGCCCAGCGTTCCAAGCCCCTCTAGATTTTCAAATGAAGATGGCAACTCTGTAACTGTAGTTCTGCCTAAATTGATTTTCTCCGAGCTTTATGGGAAACTCTCGAGGTTTAAGCACTCATTAAGACAAAGCCAAATCAGAGATTTCAATTTACAAATGCTAGTTGAAACCCTCTTCAGCCTTTTGCACCTATTTATGTACAAGTATTCAAGATTACAGAGCATGGTCAGAGCTGTGAGGATGAGCACACTTGATAACTTGATAGCTGACGTGTAAAAGATTCAGTTAGCTGAGTCAGCTACTTTGTTAACCAATTGGTTTAGCGTGTATAGAATATAAAACAGATTTAGTTTACTTTGTAACTGAGTATAAATAAAGAGCTGTAAGCACGATTGTGTGGTTGAGTTTCATTCAATAAATTCTAGATTCTTCTTCGTCATTTTTCTTCACTTTCTCATCGTTTTTCTTGCTCTCCAAACATATAATTACAGATTCTTTCATGGTATCAGAGCAAACAATGATGAGCTCGAATCAAACCTCTGGATCTTATAGTTTTGTTACTCCTGTGAAACTCGACCAAAATAACTTCATTGTTTGGAGAACTCAGATTTTAACAACAATTAAAGGTAACGGCTTGGAGAGCTTCATCAATGGTGATCGAGCCTGTCCAGAGCAATTTCTTCCATCAGCTGTCACTGGAGCTATTGATTCAACAAGATCAGAGGATCGAGAAATTAATCCAGAGTTTTTTGCTTGGGTGAAGACTGATCAGTTGATTCTGAGTTGGATGATGTCATCCATTCAACAAAATTTGCTGGCAACGGTGATTCATTGCTCTACTGCTAAAGAGCTTCTGGACACACTTACTAGTATGTTTATCTCACAATCTCAGGCTAGAATAATGCCTCTTAAAATGCAGATTCAAACACTTAAAAAAGGCTCAATGTCAATGATTGATTATTTTGCTAAAATGAAAAGGTTATCTGATAGCTTAGCTCTGGCTGGAAAACCTGTTGAATTGAGTGATTTTGTTCAATATGTTTTGACTGGATTGGATTCCTCAGATTATGAGTCTCTTGTTACGAGTGTCTTAGCTAGAGGTGACAAGATTAATCTTGATGAGTTTTACTCTTTACTGTTAAGTCATGAGAATAGAGTTGAGCAGAAGAGAGGCAAAATTGCTAGTGATGTTACTCATAATTTGTCAGCTAATATGGCACAAAAACAGTTTAATTCTGGAAAAAATGCTGGTGGTAATCCAAGATATAATAATAATGGAACTTATGGTGGAGTTGTCTATGGAAATTTTGCTAATGGAAATGGTATGGGACAATCTGGTGATGGTAATTCAACTATTGTTTGTCAAATCTGTTTTGTACCGGGTCATGGAGCTCACAAGTGCAAGAATAGGTACAATTCTGCTTTTGTACCTTCAAGGAATCAAGCAAGAGGAAATTTTAATGGCAATTTTAGGGCTGGTCAAAGGAATTTTGGAAGGGGATTTGGAAATTCAGGTGGCAGATTTTTTAATGGTGCTTATGGCAGAGGGTTTAATTCTCAATTTGGCAATGTCTTTACTAATCATAATGCTGGAAATTTCAATTTGCCAAGAGGTCCAGGATATCAAAGCTATGTGATGTGCTCAGATCCAGCTGCTTTTTATGTTACTCAACCTAGTAGCTCCACTGGTGCAAGTTCTTCTGCTTCTGGTTTTGGTTTTACTGGAGATTACAGCGGCTGCTCTCCTTCCGCACCCACAGTTCCTACTCCTGAGATGGTTGAAGATCCCACCTGGTACATTGACAGTGGTGCAACTAATCATATCACCAATGATGCAGGTAAACTTCTTGAACCAAAATCTTATAGTGGAAGTGAAAAGTTGCTTGTTGGTAATGGTTCTTCTCTGCATATTAAACAAGTTGGATCAGTATTGCTAGCCACAACTACATCTGAACCTTTGTTGCTGAGTCATGTTCTTTATGTTCCTCAAATAACCAAAAATTTACTTAGTGTCTCGAAACTTCTAGCTGATAATAATGCTACTATTGAATTTCTTGAAAATTGTTGTTTGGTTAAGGCCAGGAGTTCAGGGACCATCTTGCTTAAAGGAATTGCAAAAGGAGGATTGTATCAAGTCCAGATTGCATCCCAATCTTCTGATGATAGCCCAGTTTTATTTTGTCAATCTTCTGTCAATCACTTTGAATCTATGTTTGCTTATTTTCCTTCTTTGTCTTGTAATGGTTCTGCTGTCCAGAATAATCCTTCCCTTGTCAGTAATAACTCATGTAAGTCAGCCCTGATAGCTAATACAAGCACTGCTGACATCAATTTGCTTCACAAAAGGCTAGGACATCCGGCTTTTCATACTCTCAAAAATGTATTGAAGGATTGTACTGACTTTTCCTTGAATAAAATCAAACACTTGAGTTTCTGTAATGCCTGTCAGTTTGGTAAAAGTCATCTGTTACACTTTGATTCTGTTCCAACAAAAACAGTAGAGCCTCTTCAACTCTTATATGCTGATCTTTGGGGTCCTTCCCATGTTACTTCAACTCAGGGTTATTCCTATTATTTGTCCATTCTAGATGATTTCAGTAGGTTTACATGGATCTTTCCCTTGACTGCTAAATCTGATGCTCTTCAAGTGTTCATAAACTTCAAAAACTTCATTGAAAAACACTTGCATAGGCATATCAAAACTGTCCAGATAGATTGGGGAGGAGAATTTAGAAGTTTCTCCATATATCTTGATCAATTTGGTATTCAATTCCGACATCCTTGTCCTCATATTCATCATCAAAATGGTAGAATAGAAAGAAAACATAGGCACATTGTGGATATTGGCCTCACTTTGTTAGCCCAAGCGAGTTTGCCACTAAAATTCTGGTGGAATGCTTTTCACACAGCTGTGTTTCTCATCAATAGATTGCCTACACCAACCTTGAATAATATTTCACCTTATCAAAAAATCTTTCATAAAAAACCAGATTACAATTTTCTCAGAACCTTTGGTTGTGCTTGTTATCCTTACCTCAGGCCATATAATAGGCACAAACTTGAGTTTAGATCAGGTAGATGTGTCTTCATTGGGTACAGCTCTCAACATAAAGGGTACCAATGTCTTCATTCTTCTGGTAGGGTGTACATCTCCAATCATGTCATCTTTGATGAAAACTCCTTTCCATATGTGCCTGGCTCAGACTTTTCTTCTGTTACACAATCATGTAATTCAAATGATACAGTTTCCCATTCGTCCACTATCTCTACTCCTATCTTTACTCATTTTCCAGCACTGCAATCTCCTCTGCAATCCTCTTCAGCAAGTGGTTCCTCCGAGTTTTCAACAACAATTCCCAGCCAGGTAAATTCCCCTTATTCTTCTTCTCATACACCACAAATGTCTGATATTCAACCTTTAAATGATACTCAATCACCACCACATATAATACCTGCTGCACCACCAATAGGACATTCTATGATCACCAGATCTAAAGCTGGCATTTTTAAGCCAAAGTCTTATCTTGCTGCTCTTTTAGCCACACCCTCAGAACCTACCTCTGTTTCCCAAGCAATCACTGATCCAAAATGGTTTCAAGCAATGCATGAGGAGTATCAAGCACTTCAAAACAATCATACCTGGGTTTTAGTACAACCATCAACACCTGTCAAAGTAATTGGCAGCAAGTGGGTTTTCAGAATTAAATATAACTCAGATGGAACCATTTCTAGATACAAAGCAAGACTTGTGGCAAAAGGTTTCCATCAGACACATGGAATAGATTATACTGAAACCTATAGTCCAGTTGTGAAAGCTTCCACAGTTAGAATAGTTTTGAGTTTAGCTGTCATGAACAAATGGATCCTCAGACAGGTAGATGTAAACAATGCATTCTTGAATGGTTTTTTGGTTGAAGATGTGTATATGGTCCAGCCTGAAGGATTTGTTGATCCTACAAAGCCTACTCATGTATGCAAACTCAAGAAGGCCATCTATGGATTAAAGCAAGCCCCCCGAGCATGGTTTGACAGATTCAAGAATGCTATGGTAGATCAGTGGGGTTTTCTAAACTCTAAGTCTGACAGCTCTCTCTTCTATAAGTGGGAAAATAATCATATCTTACTTGTCTTAGTATATGTTGATGACATAATTGTTACTGGATCTAACTACCAACTGGTGCAGCAAGTAATTCATAATATGCAGACTACTTTTGCCTTAAAGGATTTGGGGGAGTTAAACTATTTTCTTGGGATTGAAGTCTCTAAGACAGCAGCTGGAGTTCATCTATCTCAAGCCAAATATATAGCTGATCTCTTAGCAAAACATGATATGGCAAGTTGCAGTCCAGTTCCTACTCCTATGTCCACAGGGCATCATCTCACAAAAAGTTCAGGCTCACCTATTTCTAATGCATCTCAGTACAGAAGTATAATTGGGGCCTTGCAGTATGTGACTCTAACAAGACCTGAGATAGCATTCTCAGTTAACAAACTAAGTCAATTTCTATCCTTACCAATGACAGAACATTGGGAAGCATGTAAACGGCTTTTGAGGTATTTGAAGGGATCCATTCATTTTGGCTTGCATTTTTATCATTGTGGAACCTTACAAGTGAACTGTTATAGTGATTCTGATTGGGCATGTGACAAAGATGATAGAAAATCAGTAGCTGGGTATGCAGTGTATCTTGGTTCGAATTTAGTTTCATGGTGTTCTAAGAAACAACAAGTGGTTTCAAGGTCCAGTACTGAAGCTGAGTACAGAGCCTTAGCTCAAGCTACATCTGAAGTTGTTTGGATTGAAAATCTGCTTAGTGAGTTGAAAATCAAACTTGTTACAGAACCTATTATGTGGTGTGATAATCAAGGTGCCATAGCTTTGGCTTACAATCCAGTTTATCATGCTAAAACTAAGCATGTTGAATTGGACATTCACTTTATCAGGGAGAAAATAGCGGCCAAAAAGATTGAAGTGCAATTTGTTCCAAGTGAGGATCAAACTGCAGATATACTTACCAAGCCACTAACTTTTGACCGCTTCCATTATCTTCGCAGCAAGCTAAATGTCCATCCTGGACAGTTTAGCTTGAGAGGGGATGTTGCAGAGCATGGTCAGAGCTGTGAGGATGAGCACACTTGATAACTTGATAGCTGACGTGTAAAAGATTCAGTTAGCTGAGTCAGCTACTTTGTTAACCAATTGGTTTAGCGTGTATAGAATATAAAACAGATTTAGTTTACTTTGTAACTGAGTATAAATAAAGAGCTGTAAGCACGATTGTGTGGTTGAGTTTCATTCAATAAATTCTAGATTCTTCTTCGTCATTTTTCTTCACTTTCTCATCGTTTTTCTTGCTCTCCAAACATATAATTACAGATTCTTTCACTCTGTGAGATTAACGCAAAAGGAGCAATCAATATTTACAGGAGAAACAAAATGAAGGTTGCTTGGAAAGGACCTAAGATTTTTGCAGCCTTGAAAACACAACAAACTGAGGTGGTTGAAATTCTGGATTGATGAGGGAACCCAAGCTAAGTTTGTACAATTCCAAAGATTTATTCTTTCAAGACTTGGTGTTTCTGATGGGTTAGGTATCCTAATGAGATATTGGGAATGGCTGAGGTTAATAGATTTTAACTTGAAAGCTTTCTGTGACAAAAGATATACAAAGACTACATTACTTAAAAAAGTAATAATGAATTTGACAATTAATTATATTTATAATTAAAAAAGTTAATATTTGGGTAATAATACAACATACCTTTTTTCCTTCCCAAATTTGCACAATTTTACTAAAAGGTAAGTTTAGTTCAATAAGATTCTTGGGCTTGAAATTCTCTGGTAGTGTTCTCAATGGATATTTGTGCAAGTGAAGATATTTCAGTTTCTCAGGAAGATAATCTAACCCGTCTGGAAATTGCACTTTAGAATCTGAATGCTGCTCTTCGAAGCTCATATCTAAACCCTCAGGTATATAAAATTTAAGCACTCTCAGACTAGACATATTTGTGAAGGCTCTTGAATCTAGATTGATGCCTTTTATTTTGGCCAAATTCAGAAATATGCCTTCAATTGCATTGATCCCCTTACAAAGAAAAACAAATAATGAGTTAGCCTTAAACCCAAACCAAATGAAACATTTGTAAGGTTCATTAATGAAAAGGTCCTTGGATGAAAACAACTTTTGCAATCTTTAATTTTTTTTCCTTCTTTCTTTTCTTTATATTGAATGCCTATATGAGAGAAAAAGAAAATTTGGGACTATTTGCAAAATTGAAAAAAAAATGAACTCTGAACACCGTTGAAAATTGATAAATTGATAATTTTGGAATTTTCTCTAAATTACCAACATGTTATCCTGACACCCTCAGATTTATATTGAATATTGAATAGCTAAATAAAGAGGTTGAGAAGATTGGGCCTATTTGTTTGAGATAAGATTTGGATATGGTTTTTTTTTTTTAAGTTTATAGAATCCTAAATGTTAGTTCGAACCTTAAAAAAAAAAAAAACAATGTAAGTCGATTTTTTTTTTCTTTTCTACCTAATTGTATTCAAAGTCAAATTCAGATACAATTTTCGAAAATATACCTCGATAGCTCATTTCTTATATTTTTTTTGTGACAAAAAAAAAATGACCAATATACTCTTAACAACAATTCAATAAGGATAACAGCACAATTAATTTTAACACCTATCTACGACACATCCTTTCATATATCTACAGTCTAAAACGCTTTTTCTCAACATGAAATCTAATTTTATCATTCAAAAGTATATTTCAACGAATATTGCATGGCACAAGTTCTATGATCCGAATTTCTTTGACTTGATTTCAAATTCGGTTAAACTAATATACTTATTCCAATTGAAGAGTTACAGAATCTTACCTCATTGTGCTTCAGTACATGGCGAACATCCTTATGATGCCATAACCTGCTACGTTTGCCTGGTTCTTTGATATCTTCTTAACGAACAATCTCTTGTCCCATTTCTTGTAATAATTCATGCATGTGCAATCTGTTGTTGTGTTCTGTAATGAGTGACTTATCGATGAGGATACTCAGTACATGAGTCACGTTGTATTGACGATCATGCAGTAGCGTTAGCACACGATCTTTACATTCTCCTTTGAAGAAACATGCAATATCCAAAAATATACTTTTCTCCTCGAAACTAAGTTCCTCATAACTAATTCTCAGCACATTATAAATGCGACTGACGCCAGAAATTTGTTTTAAGTTATCCAATACATTTTCCCAGTCTTGTTTGCTTTTTTGATGAAGGGAGGATCCCAAGACTTCAAGAGCCAACGGATTGCCCTCGGCATATCGTACTGCCTTCTTCGACAGCGCCGTATGATTTTCAGGGCAATGACTTTGTCTAAAGGCATATTTATAAAAGAGCGCAAGCCCTTCATCCTCGCTAAGTCTCTCAACCTCATATACATGTTCGTCGTTCACTCCGTGTTTACGAAGTACTTGTTTGTCTCTAGTGGTGACAACAATTCTACTTCCAGGACAAAATCCATGAAGCCATCCAACGAAATATTTTAGTTGTTCGAATTCACTGACATCATCAAGAACAATGAACACCTTGGTACGCCGGAGCCTCTCTAGAGTGTACGCTGGTATGTTAGGGCCTCCCATTTCAATTCTTTCTCCTAATAATAGAGACACAACTTGTTAATGTAGATGCACTAATCCAACACCATTTTCTATTTCTTCTCTGACATTTTCTATGAAGCAATTCCCTTCAAACTCATTGGAAACCTGGTTAAAAAGAGCTTTAGCAAGGGTTGTTTTACCGATACCGCCCATGCCCCAAATTCCCACAATTCGAACATCCGGAAAACCTACGCATAGCAGTGATTTAATGCACTCAATTCGTGAATTGAGACCAACAAGACCCTTTGATGAATCACTAGAAATTGATTTACATTCCAATTTCTTCAAAATATCGTTGACAATCACTTGTACAAGCTTTGCCTCGGGCCTAGCAAGTATCGTGCATGAAATTGAAAAACAACGAGTGAAAATGATAAAAAGAATTAAGAAAAAAATGGAAAAATGAAGACATATGTGATGAATGATGAGAGTTACCTTATTTTCGTAGATTCATGTCCAGATAGATAGGATGTTTTGATCATTACATCTCTCCACTTCCGAACCGTTTCTGCCTTCTCTTTGAACTGTTGTTCGAGCTTAACAAAACCTTCCCCAAAAGTTCCAGTTTGCTTCCGCACATCGGATGGACTTACATGATAGTACATTGGAATAACAGTTTGGCCGTTCAAGTTCTTGCATTTAAGAATCTTGACAAGTTCATTCGGGCACCATTTTGAAGAAGCATAGTCCTTTGAGAAAATGATTACCGAAATCTTTGAACCTTCGATTGCTTTCATGAGGGCAGGCGAAATCTCATCTCCTCTGTTGAGATCTTCATCAATGAAGGTTTTTATTTTCTTTCCACACAAAGCAGCATAGAGATGACTAGTAAAATTCTCACGGGTATCCTCCCCTCGGAAACTGAGGAAGACATCATAATTGCAAGAAGGAGAAGATGAAGCCATGAACAGATATTTGGAAATTTAGGAACAGAAACGAAGGATCTTGAGAGTTGAGAGAGTAGATGTAAGAATGAAATGAAAAACTTGTAATTTATATATATATATGTTGAGTGCTTGCAGTTTTTTTTTTCTTTGTTCTTTTTTTGGGTCACCAAACTCTCTTGAACAACACATTACACATTAAGGCCCCGTGTGGTACAGCTTTTTAAGTAGAGCTTTTATTAATAGAGGTTTTATAAATAGAGCTTTACTAAAAAAAATTTAGTTGTTTGGTTGTCAATAAGATTTTTTATTAAAAATTTATGAAATTACTTTAATAGACAAGTTTTTTAAAATTATGTTTTTTAAAAATTGTTGAATAAATAGAGGATATTTTAGATATTTTAACATTTAAAAAAGTTTTTCAACCTCTACTCTCAAAAGCTCAAAATTTGAGCTTTTACTAGTAGAGACAAAATAACTTATTTAAGCTTTAAAAGTTCTATTAGAAAAACAACCAAACAACTAAAAAAAATTAAAATAAGAGTTTATGAGATTAAATAAGCATTTATACCTATTAAATAAGCTATACCAAACATGCACAAAATATCCTATGATTTTCAGTTATTGACTCTTTTTTGGGTTTCCAGGAAATTCTAGGAGTTTTCCTATTTAATAAATTCTAAATACATTTTTCCAACGGTTATGGGGCCATATATAGTTTATTGCAAACAAAATGGCCATAATTTTGGTGCAATATTCAAGAAAGAAATAAGAGCACAACTATTTGGAACCAAACAAAGAAAAATTAGACAAAAATATTAATTAGAATCATAGAGTTTTATTTTATTTATTTATTTTCCAGAAATGTTGAACAGAGTTTCTCAAATAATTAATTAGAAGCCATAATTCTGATATATTTAGTCACTTATTTGAGTTGTTTGTTTTATATTTGAAGTTTTAATTTGGCTTATTTTGAGATATTTTGATATTTTAACTCGTTTATTTTTGTATCCAGTCATATTGTAAGACATTTTCATTTTTATGGGAAAAGTAAAATGTCCTTACTTTTATCTGAATGATCATATGTCCGAATGAAAAAATATTTTTTTTCCCCCACAAATACTCTCATTAAAGTACTTGCTTCCTATCATGAAACAAAAAATCCACTATTTTTTTCTAACTATTTTTTTTTTATAATTAATTAACGAGGATTTTGACTTGGTCCAATGAAAGATTAAGTAAATTTCAATTTTATGCAAATTCATGTTACTTGGTCGTATTAGAATTTTCCAGCTCTTGACTTTTACTAGGTCCAATTAATGAAAGATTAAATAAATTTCAATTTTATGCAAATTCATTTATTATTACATAAAAATGTGTACAAATACTATGTAAAATTCTTGCTGGACCAAGGTGATTTGTTATTAAAATTAATTTTTCATTACATCTATATTTCAAATGCTTACCTTATAAACATTATAACATATAACATGGTAAATAAATACTATACTAAAGCAGAAAAAGATTTATTATATGAATATCGGTGGGAGAATAAGAATTTCAAGTAGGATATATTTATTTTAAATACATATAATACTTATAAATACCTATATTTTTTTTAAGTAGCATAAATACTATACTTCTAAAAATTATAAAATACTTTCAAGGTAAGCATAAAAATATTAGATTTAAGATCATTTATAAAAATAAAGAACTTACCACTTATAGTAAGAGATTGTGCTTCAATGTTGACTTGATCTTTTTTCTAATTGTTTAGAAAGATACAATTGGTTGTTGTTGAATAAGAATACGACACTAATTAAAATCTTAATCTATATTAGTATACATGTACATGTGACAAAAGATACGAAAAGTTGAAAACCTGTCAGCTCAAGTCTGTTAGTCAGACATTAAAAAATGAAAAATAAACATATCATTTATATATATGCATTTCAACTTATTCAGTCTTGAGTAGCATTTAAACCTATTTAAATTTATAAAAAAAACGTTGCGTTAAATTTTATATATATGAAGTAACAAATAAATTTCAAATATTGAAAAAAAAAATTAAATCAGTAATGCGCATGGTCCCGCCAGCGCAAGACTTGGAGGATTCAAGTCAACAAGTCAAATATACAAAGAAAAGCAACAAAGACTACAATGGAATGACTTTGGGAACTGATTCCGTTCAAAGCCCGGCATAAGAGTCTTATGATAAGACCGTACAGGCTACAACACGGCTTCGGTTAGACTAATTTCTCTGTTTTCACTGCTGCTAATTTGAAAAGCAACAAAGGCTGGCTTCGGTTAGACGAATTTCTCTGTTTTCACTGCTACTAATTTGAAAAGCAACAAAGACTAAGTGAAAATACTGACAACTGGAGCTTATTGATGGTTTCGTTTCCGGACTGCTGTTCAACTTCAGTAAACCCAACTTTCAAGACGCAACTATAAAGTATTTGACAACAGTTGGACTATTGCCGCCCCTCATTAATTTTATATAATCTTGTTATATTACAATTACATTTAAAAATAAATATAAATTAAATTAACCTCATTCATATTTTCTTTTTCTCTTCAATTTTATTTTACTAGCACAATATAAATTTCTTTTATTATCATTAAAATATTTTGAATTTAAAAAGTAAACCTCTAAGCCAAAATCATATTCTTGCAATATACATAGCAACAAAATTAGCATACAACATAGTGGGAAAATAAATTTTACCTCGCTACAAATAATTTTTTAACGATTCTCAAACTAATTGCTGCACCCAAAGTTTATAAGTATGATAAAATTATATATGATCCATAAAATATTCATTAATTTCTAAGTTTTTTTTTACTTTTTGTTTTAGATATTTTTCTTTAGAAATTAAATAATAAAGAAAGTTTGAATAGAGGAATGCAATTATTAAAACTATAAGAGTAAGAAAGTTACTAGAAATTGCAAGATTTATAAATGAAAAGAGTGTTTATTTAGAAAAAGGGTATTTTCGCCATTAAATAGATTATAATTGAAAAAAAAGGTTTCAAGAAGGTTTTGGAGGGGTGCTAATAGTCTTGCTCATTTGACAAATACTTACAACTATAAAATCAAGGACACACTAATGATGAAATGACTTGTTTGGGATTGACACTATTGAAACCAATAAACTTGCTTGACACAAATAATTCATTTAAGTGGAATGAGGTGTTGAGTTGCACAAGGCCCTTCATAATGCTCCATCATCATGGTCCTCCAATATTATGCCCATGAAGCGTTTAATTGAGTGGAGATTAGCTTTACATTTTGGATGCCATTAAAGGATTCCTTTAGAGCATGTTAGGGGAGTGGACTATGCTTGGTGCTATGATGAAAGCTTGGTGGAACATGTTAGGTGATGTGTATTGTTATGATTATGTTTGTGTTTCATTCACTATAAATACTTATGCCATTTGTGTTGTACGCATCAAGTGTAAGAAGAATAAAGCATAAGAAGAAAATAACTTCTAAGAGTGATTTGTGAACAGTGTGTGGATTGTTCTTATAATGTTTTTGAGCTTTCTTTAATAAAATTTATTTTTTATTCTTCAAATTCTCCAACAAAGTGGTATCAGAGCTAGTAAACGGTGCTACACATAGCAATGTAGCATATCAAGTCAAAGAGCTCGATGAGATAGGCCGAACGTGCCCGCAATCGTTGCCAGAAGTTTCTGCCCTACAACTGAGTCGACTCACCGAGTTGAACCAAGTGAACTAAGTTAAACCACACTGTTTCAAGACGAACCAAACCAAGCTGAATTGAACGGAGCTGGAAATGAGTCAAGTCAACTGATCCGAACCGAACTATTGACCACCATTGACAGCTTACCAAAAGTTGACCCAATTCTTCCCAAGGTTTTTCGACGTTCCAGATCTATTCGTGCATTCAGAATCTCCAAATTCTTGCTCAACTTGTAAATTATGGCAAACAGTGGCATGATGTTATTCCAAGTTCCACAATTGAGGGGAAGCAAGTTTGACAACTGGTGTATCAAAATGAAGACACCATTAAGTGCACATGATGTATGGGAAGTTGTGGAAAAAGGATTTACAGTGCTAGAAAATAAAGCAAATTTAACCACATCACAAAAAAAGATTTTAAAAGACTTGAAGAAGAAAGAGAATAAAGCAAAGTATTTTGGCACATGAAGAGGGAATTGCGCGGATTTAGCAACCGGGCCGGCAAATAATAGAAATGCAATCTCCTCAAAGGAAGCATTGGAGAAGCTAGGAACCTCTTACAAAGGAGTGGAATAAGTTAAAAATGTTTGTCTCCAAATATTAAGAGGAGAATTTGAATCCTTACATATGAAGGTATCTGAATATATTTCAGATTATTTCACTTGAGTTGTGATTGTTGCTAATGAATTAACAAGAAATGGTGAAGACCTAAACGAAGTAAGGATTATTAAAAAGATACCTCGTTCAATGGATTCAAAGTTTGACCATATTGTTGTGACAATTGATGAAATAAAAGATTTAGAGGCTATAATGATTGGACAACTTCAAAGAAGGTTGCAAGCCTACGAAGAAAAAATGAAGAAGAAGCATGAGATCGATGAACAACTCCTTAAGATGGAAATCAATCCAAAAAAGAGAGAAGAAAACTCTAACAACAAGAGAAGGCATTATATATAAGGAAGAGGTCAAGGTAGAGGTAAGGGTCATGGTCATAGACGAGGTTGGAATTTTGACAACAACAACTCCAATTATGGCAAAGGAGAAAGCTCAACCAAAAGACAAGGCAAAGGCAATTCAAGATCAAGGTACGACAAATCCCAAGTACAGTGCTATGATTGTCAAAAGTTTGGGCATTATGCTTTAGAATGTAAAGCTCTAAATACCAGAATTGATGAGAGAGTGAATTATGTTGAAGAGAAGAATGGTGAAGATGATACACTTTTACTAGCACACAATTACACCAGTGAATGTCAAGAAAATACACGGTATCTTAACACAAGCGCTAGCAATCACATGAAACAAAAGCATGTTCGTGGAACTAATGAATCAGTGAATGGTGATGTTGCTTTTGGAAATGATTCAAAAGTACGAGTAAAGGGAAAATATAACATTCTTTCTTGTGAAAATGTAACACGAATCCACTTGAAATAGCCCAAGAAACCACAGTAGCTAAATCAAATTCCACCTTAAGATAAAAAAAACCAAGCTGAGCAGCAAGATCTAAACCCTCTAACACAGAGAGAGAAAAGATTTTCAGTCAGGGATCCCTAACTTTATTAAAGTCAAGGATAAGTTAAAAGGTAAAAAAAATAATAATAATTACAATATACTACAAGACAAAATACAATGCATTGGATTTTTTTTTTCTTTTCGCTTATCCCTGACTTTAATAATGTTAGGGATCCCTGATTGGATACATACATACATACATACATATTTGTATATATATGTATCTTTTATGTACCTCCTGGCCAAATAACCCGATCTGCAAATGAGCTTCCTTTGATTTCTTGTAATATTTCTAATGTGGAGGATCTGATTGAATCGACAACAACAGAGCATACTCTGTTATAGAAAACTATGAAAAACTCCTTCTGGAAGTGCTGGCTCTGATACCAAAATAAAACATATAGTGGAAGATTTTATATGTATCTATCTATCCATATGTAGTTTTCTCTAGTACGAATGTCCGTATTTTTTAAAATGTAAATTTTAGGGCTTGTTCGGTATTGTTTTTGAATTTTTATTCTCTGAAAACAAAAATGACAATGAAAATGGTGCTTTACAATTTTTGTATTTTGAATTTAAGTATGTGTCTTATATCATTTTTTGTATCCTGCATTTTAAAACTAAAAACAGTAATATGTGTTTGATAGATACAATTGAAAATAATTAAAAATAGAGAATATGTATTCAATAGTACCATTTTCAAAAACAATTTTTACTAAACATTTAAGTCATACTGATTGTTAGAAAATAATTGTTTAACTAATACATACACAAACATACCATAAATAATTTAAACAAAATAACTATAAAAATTTACATGAGGATAAAGTTTGAGTATAAGCATTAATAAAAAAAGGTTTTACAGTGTCATTGTTTTTACACTATAAATAATATATATATTACAACACATATGATTTAAACAAAACGATTACAAAAAATTACATGGTAGACGTCATGCATTACGTGTTTAATCCACATACAATTTGCAAGTCTATCTCTTATAGCATTTATCTCTGCGACACTTGCAGGAGACAAAGTTTTTTTGTGAAAGTTGATGTTTGTCAATCACCTATTTTAACATGGTCATGCACTATACACCAATCCAATCAGCCTTATCCTCACAATCAACTTCATGAGGATTCATATCTTGTTATAAAAAAATTTGAAAAAAAATAACATATATCAAATATTAATCAAAATAAAAAAAATTGCTCCTAAACATACTTAGCTTAAACAAACTAACATGCACAATATGCACACAAAAACAAAATGAAGTAAAAACACAATATATATATAAAAGTAAGAAAACACTTTTTTAAGAAATTGATACTCTGTAGAGACTATGCCCCTAAGTATTCATAATGAGAACTTTTTTACTTACTAATCTTATTAGGGAAAAAAGAATAAAGCTAGTGCATTATCTTGCTTAGCAAACATAACATACCAAACCTGCTAGCAAACAAAACATTTGGCCATGAATTGCATACATGGTGACAAGTGTAGTCTAGTTTTTAATTGAAAAATTAGCCAAACAAAAGAAGCAGCCACTTGGCTAATCAATAAATGCTAGCTCAATAGTATAAATAGACCCATTGGATCATCAATATCAGTATAAAAAACCAAATGAAAAAGTTCTAATTCAATTAAAAGGAAATAATAAACAAAATAAATTAAAATAACTTTATATCAATTCTTATATATGTAGATCTATAAATATTAGTACAGTTCCACATAAATATGTTGTGTTTTCATATGATTTTTCTAAATATCAAAGATAAAATCATATATCGTGTGTGAAGAACAAAAATAGATACAAAAAGATTTAAAAAATGGCAATAAAAAAGAAAAGAAGAAAAAAAACTTACTTGTAACTCTTCAAGGTTGCAATTCTTGTAGATAAAGATAAGAAAAAAATTGTATGACAAAGAAAACAAGATTAAAATAAAAAATGTACATAGTTAGATGAGAGAGAATTTTCGGTAGAGAAAAAAATCGTATGAAAAATTACCTGATTTTGCTGTGGGTGGAAAGATGAAGAATCGGTGTTTGAAGAAAATTGAAAGAGAAAAAAAATATCAAAAGTTGAAGGTGAGAGAGGATGAAATTTAACAGGGAAGTTCACCGTAATGAATAGTGTCAAAGCCAGTGGCCTTAACAAGCCAAATTCAAATTAGCTTTGACAGCCATCAATCTCGAAGAATTTGGTGCCGCCCAAAGAAAAAAAAAGAGAGAAGAAAAAAAGAGATGTCGGGCCGAAGAAGGAAAAGAAAATAATAATAATAATAATAATAATAAAATATTAAATGAACAGTAGCCAAAACTTTGGCTATAAATAGAGAGGCTCCCTCCTCATTTTATTCATTCCATTTTTCTTTAAGTTTCTCTTCTCTGTTTTGTAAAAGAGAGAGAGTTGTGTGAGAGATTAAGAGTTTTATTACTCTTGTGTAATTAGTGAGTGAGAGATTGGGTGTATTGGGGTTCTAGATAGTGAGCCAAAAGATTACAATACTTGTAATCCTCATATCACTAGTGTAATATTTTTCTTCTGTCTTCGCCCGTGGACGTAGGCTAAAAGCCGAACCACGTAATTTCTGGTGTCCTCTTTTGTGCCTGTTCTTTGTTTTTTTCTAATTTCACTTTAGCTGCGTATCTGCTTCACCCATCAATTTCCTAACAAATAGCATGATAAAGAGATAGGGTTGAGATAAGAAAAGTAGAGTAGAATTTTTGGAAAGTGCGAGATAACTATTTTATTATTTTTTTCTGTAATTTATTTTATAAAATATTGAGAACATGTCAAACATGTTTTACAACTTATAACGGTGAACCAAAGTTTGTTTTCTGCGTTTTGTAATTTGTTTTTATGATATAAGCTACCGATTAGTTATTGCACTTGTACTTTGGAAACAAAAACAAAAACAGTTGTTATAAAAGTGTATCGAATGGGCCCTTAGATTTCACAATGTTGTAAAATGATTTTTCAGCAGTTTACATTATTGTAAAAGTCTTTGAAATCCCGAATCCGCATTTTAGAAAATGAATATGCAAAATAGTTTATATATATATATATGTATATAAGCAGATGATTAGAACGATTAAAAATCAAGAAGAAATGATTATCTGTGATGGTTCTAATGTTCTATATGCTACTTACAAAATTTAAATTTGTATGCTAAATGTCAGTGACATTACTACAAATTACAAAATGTTCAGTGGTTGCTTATTTTATTATCGCAGTACCATATAGTAAATTATTTGAAGTCTGTCTCTATACTAGATCAATTGATGACATACAACTTTTGAAAGTGCACCATCAACTACACGGTTTCTTAAAAATTAGATGTAAAATCAAACCAATTTGAACTTGGTATTTAACTTGCAAACCTGTATTCACGTATTCTCTTGAGGTCTTCTCATTAGATATTTTCAACCTTATTTTTTTCAAAGAAGAACATCAATCTCCCATTGGATTTGTACTAAATTTTTCATTAAAAAAAAAAAAAATTAGTCGAGCAAATTGAAGACCATAAAAATGATTCTGCTTTAAAACCAGTTTTGCTAATGAGTCATTTCTTCGAACAATTAGACGACAATCCTTAAAGAAATTCTAGAGAAATAAAATTTGATTGTCGGAAACATACGATGATATTCTAAATATCTAAGTATTAATTATCTAATACGTGACAGTCTTCACGTTTATATATACAACACAGAAAATCAAGTGCAGACAAAAATGAATGCCACCCCATAAATTGAAAACTTTTATAAGGCTTAATTCCTGTGAATTCAAGAAAAATTAAAAGAAAAAAATGTTGACCTCATAACTTGGCTCGCTAAGCTAATTTTTCTTTCATATATATATCAATCCAAAGAAGCAACACAGATGAGTGTGCAGGTTTTTGTAGAGGAATCCAAGGAATCCCAATTGCATATGTTTCCTGTTTGACCGTGAGTCAATTTAAAAGAAAATTAAAGTTTAGAAGAAAGAAAAATTAAAAGAATTTATGGATAAAATATCAACTAAAACAATTATAATAAAAGGAAGGGAATCAAAGAATTTACCGTCATTTTTAGACAATGAATGTTGTCCATTAGCGATTAGCCTACATGCATTCGTGATCAAGCTATAAAATCAAGCACAGGCCATGCCAGGGCAGGTAATAAAGATATAACCAACCAAACAAATAGCTAAATAACCATTTTGTGAGCCGCTAACTATCATATCAAAGAAATTCAAAAGAAACAAACCTCTGTAGTCAAAGAAACAAACCTCTGTAGTCTGTATGACTGTATCATCTGGTCGCCCGCATAAATCCAAATCTACTTTTGGCACTACAAAATCAAATAAACAACATTTAAAAGTACAAAAAAAAAATCTGCAAAATATGGGCTTGACATGTCTTTGACTACGGCCACTTACTCGTAATGACTTCACTCGCAGACCATAAAATTTGTTTGAAAATGTTCAAGAAAATGTTTTCAATTTAGTTTGTTCCTACACGCTCATTCTCTTCAGAATAAAATATTGATAAAACATGTAACTTTCAGAAGCATATAAGTAAGAACACTTCCCCAAATTACTACAATTTCATGCAGTAGAGGTTGAAGAGTTGAATCCCACTTATAAACACAGTTCAGTTGTTTTTAATAAAATATCTACTTATAGAATAGGCACAGGATCGTACGAAATCGATGTTAAACATATGCAAAGCCTAGGATAAAGAGCACATTATTTAAAATATATATATATATAATTAAAAATTGACGAAAAATTGTAAGAGCACATTATTTCAAAAAATGTAATTTTTTATAAGAAAAAAATGTAGTATTAAGTCATCCCAAAAAGAGAAATAGAAGACATAAGATCTCTCAGTTGACAAATTAATTCAAGTACCATAAAGGATTACCAGTACCAACAGTAGAGAAAAATCGTATGGGGGTTAACAATTTATCAGCATGAATGAATAGAGGAAATACAAATTTGAATAGCATAATTTTCAGCAAGTGTAAGATTTTCTTTGTTTTATTTCTTTAGAGAGAGAGCCAGAGAGAGATTATTAAGAGTAATAATAAAAAGATAAAGAATTAGAAATTAATCGAAGCATTGGACTTACTGAAGAAAATGGAATATAAGTAAAAAAGTGACTCAGTTGTTACGGACTGTTGATTTGATCTCTGCAAATTCTCTTGGGACTTGGTTCCAACTCCTCTTCATCAGAGGTTCCACTTGAGCTGGCCATATCATCCAATTTCCAACTTTCGGTAGCAAAATTGAGAGTAAAAGTGTTGGGTTTGTTCTCGTTGGGATTTGCATATACCGCACACACCCCACAACAAGTCACCGCGTTGTCGGAATTTGAGAAGAAATTAAATGAGACAGTTGTATGGAGGTTATCATCAGGAAACCCAACATTCCCGCAGGGACGAAATCCAAGCATGACATGATCTATTTTAGTTATCTGATAACTTGCCATAACGCAACAGCGACGAACATGTTTCGTTCCAGAGAGAGTCTTCATTTCAAAGCTGTATCGACAGCCGACGTCAAACTCAGCCCATTCCGAATCAGACCGTTCAAGAACAGCACAAAGAGCAAACCCGACTAAGTTTTGACAACAATGCTGAGGCAGTTGAAGAGTTATTTGAGATCCTGAACTTTGATTGCTGAACCACTCTGGAATTTCGCTCCCAGGTAAAACTATGATGGGACCCTTGAGTATACAAGGTTCCTGAAAAATGAAAATAATGATTTCAGATGTAACAAAGAGGGAGAGAGGATCAGAGAGATAGAGCTAGCAAATGAGAAAGAATTGCGTACAGTCAATTCAGAAAATAGCCTCAATGATGCAATTGCCATATGCTGAATCCTAAGTTGTGAATCTGCCAAATTCTTGTTGTTTGCTTCGTTATCTAGTTTCATTGAATTAGTAAACCAGAACTCAATGGACGAACTGACATATGCCCTTTCATTTTCATCATAATGTGAGTGTTTCGATAGCTTTTCAAATACGGATGCATCTACTTCTTCCAGAGATGACGGAATCTCTGGCAAAGATTGGAGTCGCTTGCAATTACTTGCGTCTAACCATTTCAAACTTAGTGAGAGCTCTGGTAATGACAGAAGCATATTGCATTTACTCAAGTAAAGATATGTCAACCGTGAAAGTTGCATGATACTTGCTGGTAAACTCTCAAAGTTGTTTTCACATATATCTAATTCTTTCAATGAGGATAGACAGCCTATCTCTTGCGGGATAGCTGTTAAACCACATCCTCTTAAATCTAGCCTGTCCAAAGAAGATAAACCCGATGATAATATTGATGCAGGAATTGTCACCAAACTTCTGCATCCACTGAACGAAAGTACTTGAAGTGGGTTTGAACCTGAAAGAGAGGATGGTAGTTGACTAATGGCTGATCCACGTGCACCGATGTACTCAAAAGATTTTAAATTGCAAATGTTATCTGGCAAATTATCTTGTTCAGAGCAACCCTCCAAGCCCTGCGTTTCATGCCCTTGTACATTGTCGTATGAAGACGGCAGCTCTTGAATTTCCATCCTTTCCAAAACAATGTAATCTAAATGTTCCATTTTCTCCAAGATTTCTGAGAAATTCTCAAGGCTTAAACAGCCGTTAAGATAAAGCTTAAGAAGAGATTTCAATTTATAAAGATTAGCTGAAACCCTCTTCAGCCTTGTGCAACTAAACAAACTCAAATTTTTAAGATTAGTTAGACACTCTATTGACGAGGGAACTTCTTCTATTGCAGTATACCACAATTTTAGCTCTATTATATTCCCAGAAATCTGTGGAAACTCTGTGAGATTAACACAAAATGAGAAATCAATAGTTATTGGGGAAACAAAATGAATGCCTCTTGGAAAGGACCTAAGACTTTCACAACCCTTAAAACACAACATACTAAGATTGTTGAAATTCTCGATTGATGAGCGAACACAAGCCAAGTCTCTACAATTCAAAAGATTTGTTCTCTCAAGATTTGGGGTTTCTGATAGGTCTAACATCCTAACAAGTTTTTGGGAATGGCTGATGTCAATATATTTTAACTTGAAAGCTTTCTGCAATAAAAGATAAACAAAGACTATATTAAATTAGTTCCACCAAATTTCACATTTTGTTCTATACAGTTAAAGAAAGAAAAATTAATTAATGTTTTGGTACCATAGAGAACACCATACCTTTTCTCCTTTCCAAATTTGCTCAACTTTACTGTAAGGTAAATTGAGCTCAATAAGATTTTCTGGTTCAAAATCAAATGGCAGCATTTTCAAAGAATATTCGTGCCAATGTAGATATCTCAATTCTTCAGGAAGATATTCCAGACCTTGGTCAAGATGCAGTTTAGAGCTCATAATTGGAATATCATTATGCTTGGGCATATAGAATTTAAGCAATCTCAGATTGGACATATTTACAAAGGCTTGAGGATTTAGATGTATGTCATTTATCTTGGACAAATCAAGGAAAATGCCTTCAACTTTATCGGTCCCCTTATAAACAAAAGGAAAGGAGTCAGCATAAATGTAACTATTGAAAAATTGACTAAGGGCTTCCAAATTAAATATAAAATGTGAATTGTTTAATTTTATTATTTGTTCAATACACACGCACACAAAAAAAGAATTTTCAATACGGAATCCCGTACTTCATTAAAATGCATGACGAGTTTACAATGTTGTAAACGTACTACTATGATGTTATTGTAAACTCATCTCAAATTTTAATAAAACAGAATTTGAAAGCTAATTCTCTCTCTCTCTCTTTCTCTATTTATATATATATATATATATATTTGTTAGCACAAATCCTCATAAAATTTGCATTTAGCGTCCACATCTGAGAAGTTTTATATATATACATATAGTAAACATGAATTTGGAGAAGGAAATTAATGGTGCATATAGCCTCATAAATTAAAAGTCAAATAAATAGATATTTACCTTATTTTTCTTTAGCACATAACAGACATCATTGTGATCCCACAACCTACTACGTTTGCCTGGTTCTTTGGCAGATTCTTGACGAACAATTGTCTGACCCATTTCTTGCAATAAATCATGCATTTGTAGCTCGTTCTCATCTGATATTGTAATGAGTGACTTATTAACAAGAATGTTCAATCCATCATGTATAGACATTGGATCATCATGTATCCTTGTCATGAAGTCTATATCTTCTCCTTTGAAGAAACATGCAATGTCTATAAATATTTCCTTCACTTCTGAATTTAGCTCATCATAACTTATTTTCAACACCTTATAAATACTAGGTTCAGAAATCAATTTCAAGTTGTTCAATTTATCTTTCCATTGTTGTTTACTCTTATGATAAAGGGAAGAGCCCAAAACTTCAAGAGCTAATGGATTGCCATCAGCATAGCACACAACTTCCCGTGAGAGCTCAAGAAGATCACGAGAGCGATTGTTTTGTCTAAAGGCTTTTCTACAAAGGAGCTCAAGAGCATGGTTGTATGTCAACTGCTCGACCTCATATACACTATTCACTCCACATTTATCAAGAACTCGTTTATCTCTAGTCGTTATAATGATTCTACTTCCAGGACTAAATCCACCTACCCCATTTGCTAAACTTTCTAATTGTGTGAATTCATCATGGACGTCATCAAGAACAATCAACACTTTCATCCGCCACAACCTTTTCCTGACATTTTGGGGAATAGTGAGAGTTCCTATTTTGAGATTTTCTCCTAGCACTTGAGAAATAACCTCATCTCGAACATGTATTACCCCTATTTTATTTGATTGTTCTCTGACGTTTGCCATGAAGCACTTGCCTTGAAAGTCTCTAGAAATTTGGTGGAAAACAACACTAGCAATGGTTGTTTTACCGATACCGCCCATGCCCCAAATTCCTACAATTCGAACATCATGAGATTCGAGACATAGCAGTGATTTCATTTCCCCAATTCGTGAATTTAATCCAACGAAGCCATCTGAATCAGTTGTGTCATACATATCTTCCAATTTCTTGGAAATATCCTCAACAATTGTTTCCACAAGTTCTGCCTCTTTCCTAGCAACAAGTGTTTTGAAGGATATAATAAGCAATGATGAGTTATATAACTGACCAAGCTGGGCTATAAAGAAAGTTTAAATGTTTTTTTATAAGGCGGTAAATGATTATGGATAGAAAAAGGTTGTAAAGGAAGAGTTAAGAGTTACCTGGATTCAGTGGAATCATATCCAGAAAAATTTGATGCTTCGGTCAATACATCCCTCCATTTCTGAACCTTATCTGGAAAATTGTTTTCATGATGAACAAAAGCTTTTTCAAAAGTTCCCCTCTGTTTGCGCACATCAGATGGATCTACTTGATAGAAAACCGGTATCACAATTTGGCCATTCATTTTCTTGCAGTCAAGAATCTTGACAAGTTCATTGAGGCACCATTTGGAAGAAGCATAGTCTTTTGAGAAGATGATTATCGAAATATCTGATGTTTCGATTGCATTTGAAATGGCAGGCGAAATCTCATCTCCTTTCTTAAGTTCTTCATCGTCAATGAAGAATTGTATTTGTTTCCGATGTAAAGCCGCAGCCAGATGGCTAGTAAAGCCATTACGGGTGTCCTCCCCTCGGAAACTAAGGAATACCTCATATTTGCTTTGAACAGTAAGGCTAGATGATGAAGCCATGGATGAAGCAAATTTTTTGAATGAACATAGAGAAAGTGAAATATATGACTTTCCTGCCTTGAGCTTTCTTCGCTTTTGCTTTCTCCTTTCTTCAGAAATTTCTTGGAGCTTTTCGAAAGGAACGTCAATGTCATTGGTCTTAGTTTTCTCTCTCTTCAATTATAGTTTTTATTGACCAGGATCTGCTTCACATTTATTATACCTCGAACTGCAAATTCATATTTTTAATTTGTTCTTTCAAATACTTTCAATTACTTTCAAATTTATGGACTGAGGCATGGCTATTAGCAGTCTTTTAAGTGTGTTTTTTTTTTTTACTTTGAAACATCAAAGCTGTTCAATTTGGTTAATATCGTAGTATGAAATTGTTATGGAATGAGAAATAGTTGTAAACAATCTTCCAAGTGTCTGTTATTTTTATCGAATGAATAAAAATTTTTTCTTTGAAACATCAAAGGTGTTCAATTTGGTTGACATTGTAGTATGAAATTTTATATTGTTCTTCAATATTTTGAATGGAATGAGTTATTTAGCTTTTTCTGGTTCTTCAAACTAATTAATTCAAAATAATATTAGTTAATAATTAGAAAAATTTAAAAGTGAAAGTTACCTATATACCATATCAGTAGTAAAAACACAAGCACGGCCATCTATCATGACCGATTCTTTTCTAACATTATTTCCATGATTAGTAGGTTTTTCATCCTAAAATTTGTCAGAAATATGAAGTTATTGGGGTGTTGAAGATAAATAGAGTACAAAATTAAAGGGAAAAAAATTTAAACTTCATCATTGTTAAGTCCATTATTTATAGAGTTGGCATCTTATGACAAATCTAGTTAAATTAAAATTTTATTATTGCATATTTTGTAATAGGGATTAATTTATTAAGTCCCTAATTTAGTGAGATTCCAATTTATTAAGAATATTTGTTTCCTAATTTAATTAGATGTCTAATTTAGCAAGTCAATTAATGTTGTGATTCTTTAATTAATTGGCACATAAGATATATTTAGAGTAAGAAGTTGGTTCAAACATTAAGTTTATTAAATGATCTAGATATTTCTTTGGAGACAAACAAGGCAAGAAGATCATATTTATTCCTATTCAGATTTGTAGGAATTATAAGAGGAAAGAAACTCTTATTTTAGAAATAATTCAAGTCTTTTAAGACTTGAAATTTTTGTGAAACCCTGATACCTATATAAAGAGAGGTATTTCACAATTGAATTAGTACAACACAGAGCATAAAGCTAAGAAGCAAAATTTGGCCTCTTCTCTAGAGAATCCGGATTTGACACATAATATTGTGTTGATTTGTTTTCGTATCTTCTTTATTTAAAGTTTTGTAGCGAGACTATTTCTTTTCATCTTTGTGGATCTTGTATTACTAAATATTGAAGAATTGAAGAATTGCTATCGATCACTTTGCGAAGTGCCTTGAGGATTGTGGATCAAGAGGGGTAACAATTATTCAAGAGAAGTAGATTCAGTCTAAGGTTGAGTAAGCTGTATGGTGATAAACTATAAGTAAGAGTCTTAAGTTTGGTAAATTCATAGGTTTTAACATCTCAACTTAGTGAATTGCTTTTCATTTGGGCGTGCCCTCGTGGATGTAGGATTGATTAATCCGAACCACGTAAAAATCTCGGTGTTGTTTAATTTCTACAATTTATTGTGTTTTGGAGAATTAATATTTTTTATGCGAATGAACAATAACTGTGAATAGTTTCAGTGAATAGTAACGGTGTACAATATTTTCAAAAATTAATTAAGTTGTTAATTCTAGGGTTTTAACTACCTACATCTATTTACAATATATCTAAATTCCTTTCAATCTTCTATTGAGTATGGCAAGCTAATTTCTTTCATGATTACAAAAGTAGAGTATACAATATTTGTGAGGAGATAATAATTTAAAAAATTAAAAAAATTAGGGTTTAAGAAGTTAGATTAGCTAAATTAGATAATAATAGAAATTATCATGTAGATACACTTAAAAGCTATTACTCTTAAACATTTCATATGAGGATAAAATAGGTATTGGCATAAAAGTGACTAGTGGGAGCTTATGAGATATAATGAAGGGGTCAAATATCACCACTTTTTTTTTCATTTTTTCTTTCAAATACTTTTAAATTTTAAGCCTTGAATGTACTTCCAAATTTTAAGCTATCAAAATATTATATAAATGTTAATCAAGTCACTTTTAGCTCTTGAATAACTTTGAATGATTTGAGCGTGCGACAGCTCGAATAAATTGAATCAACTGGTTTAATTTGATACCGGTTGTAGCATATTTTGCTAGAGAAGAGTATTGATTCTAAGTTATCTTGATAGATATATATCTTAAATACGTAATAATTTTATGGTTTCTTTACTCAGTAATCATTCATGACATTATTTTGACTGGGGGAAAAGTCACCTACATCCCTAAGGTTGGCTTAAATATTCATATAGATCCTCTTGGTTTCATAAATAGTCATGCATATTCATGCATATTCTATTTTTACTATTATAACCTTTGATTTTAACAACCTAAAAATTGACTTTAAAATGAATTTATATAATAAACACAAATGAAAAAATTAAAATCATATAATATATAAAATAAGATAAAACTTAAAAATTATTTTGAATGATCGAAAGGTTATTTTAATATTATTAATCTATCATACTTTTTAATAATAATAAAATCTATTTGACAAATTGCAAATATTAAAATAATTGTACTTAACATTCAAAATAATTTTAAAAATTTATATTATTTTAGTAATTATGTCAATATTAGTATAAATCGTAAATTCAATTTTTGGATCGATGGATTTTAAAATTATATGTGTTATATATAATTATATGTGTGTGTGTGTGTTACTTTATCAATTATACTAATAATTGGGATATACTAATAATAGCTTAATATTAAATATAGTTATATATATGTGTGTGTGTGTGTGTGTGTTACTTTATCAATTATACTTATTATAATATTTTATTTGTATTATCTGATGTTGTATTTGTTATTTTTATCTTATTACTATTTTTTATTTATTATGTCTATAATCAAAGCGTATAATAGTCATACAAAGATGATATGTGTAACCATTTATGAAGCTACTGGGGTCTATTTGACCACTTCTTGCCTATTAATAAGATACATCTTTTGCTTGGACAAAAATTTTCTCCTGTTGTTTTTTCTCTCATAATCTCAGTAAAATATATACTTCGGCTTTCTTGTGTTAAAAGTTTGGTTCGTATAAAGTACTGTATGTGCTTTTTTTAAAAAGATTAGGTTCGGAATTATTGGAACAATTCCTTATGGGGGAAGAACATGCTCTCTCCTAGTGAAATAAGTGGCAAAGATTAAATTTTAAATTTTGATGTTGACAATCAAACCAGTTTTTTTACTTTATTTTTCACTAGATTTGAAAGAATAGGAAAGAAGACAATCCTAACCCCTTTTGCTTATTCATATTGTCGATCATTTCCTGTCTCATTTCCTCTTGGTTTCCTGTGATATCCATGGGGCTTTCCTATTCATTTAAACAATTATAAAATGCCAACTAATCTTCTTTTAGGTGATGTTTGGTTGGACGGAGAGGATGGATGAAAGGAAAAGAATTCAAACTTTTTTGTCATTTCCTTTGTTTGGTTAGCATTACTAGACCGAAATTTCTCTCAGACGTAATTCATCTTCCGGTTGATTGAGGAGTTGAGTTTACAATAGCGGAATTCGACTTCCGTTATTTTTAAAGGTATGAATTACCAATTTTTACCCCAACTTATCAGCTGAACATTGTATTATGCAATACCTTTTTTCCTTTTATCCGGTAACACTAATTAATTTAACTTCAACATTTTATAAAAAACTTTTGACAAAGGTTATCTACCTTTTTGTTTTGAATATCTACCGTTGAATTATACAAGATTAATGGATGAGACTTTATGTCAATATTTGAAATTAAAAATTTAAATTAGAATAGTTTGTCCTTTTTTAATACTTTTAAATAAATTCTTCAATCTAATATGACCATTGAAATTTGTACAAGGTAATCTCAAAATTAAAGGAATCTGAAATCTAAAATCACTTTCAAAATAAGTAAATACGGATGAAAATCACTGATTAAGAATAATATATTATGTGGCTGAAGCTTTCTTTTTATCAATCTACTTTCTACCCATTAATTTTCCTACGACTTTTCCGATTCAATTCTTGGGGTTTCCATGGAGTAACTTTCAATAAACCATAAAATCAACTAAGGGGTCATTTTCTCGAACAGTTAGATAATAACAAATTCAATACTTACAATTAGGAGGTGGGCCTGCATAAAACTTAAATACTTCTACGGTCTTACTTACTAGTTTCTATTCTATTTCAATACTTACAATTAATGCAGTACATACATTTATTAATTAAAAAAATAGTAAAAAATTACGAATTGATCTGAAAATACCTTTTAATTCATATCCAAGATTTTTCCTAATCCATTTTAATGTGAAGACATTTAATTTTATGCATAATGTTAAAAAAATTGATTTCATAATTATATTGGTTATATATATATATAGGGTGCTCGGATTCGGGATTAAAATTCAGAATTAACACTGTAAATCCGTCTCGGAATTTAATTTGAATAGAAAATTTTTCTATATGTGTGTGTGTGTAATTCATACAATGTTGTAGCGAGTAGATAGTAAAAGAATAAAAATTAAAAAAATAATATATTTAATAATAAATATTGATAGTTTAACACTAAAGGATAAAATTATCGAAGTAAAAAATAAATAATACTTTTCTTTTATTAGAATTCCATGCCAAACCAAATAAAAGAACTGGAACTGTTCTTCCTCTTCTCTTTTTTCCTCTCTATTTCTCTCAATTCATCTCCTTTCCTTTCTTCTCATTTCTGCAAACCACAAACCACCACTAGTTTGCCAGCTAATTTATACTCTATTAGACTATTAGTCATGAAATGCAACTATGCATTTGTTTATTATAAAATTAGAAGTTGAAAATGCAACTATGAATTAACAACAAATTGATATGTGCTTGACATATTCTTTTTAACTGCAACTTCCCTTAATTATAAATTGGAAACTTTTTAGCCCTTTTAACCTTACTAGACAGCTTCGATCCTTCAACTAAATTCAAGTTTTTTCAGTCTCCTTACCAATGTCGAAAAGACTAAAATATCCTTCAGGCATCAAATTTTCCCAATAAGACATGAAGATGAAAAGAATTTAGTCTGTGACCATTCTAATGCTATATTGATTCTATGCAAGACATTACAATTGCAGGAAGAAGAGGATGAAATCATGAAACAGAGAATTAATTAATCTTGCGAGTTTGGAAAAGTCGATGTAAGAATGAAATTGATAGATATGGAAATAGTAATATATACATGTCAAGTGCTTACAGCTTTCTTGTTTCCTTTACTTCGGGTTTCCAATGAGGGGAACTTTCAACAAACCATAAGAAATACAATATCAACCAAACATTGTATTATGCAATATCTTTTTTGTTTTTTCGGGTGAGACTAATTAATTTAACTTCAACTTTTTAAAAAATACTTTTGACACAGATTATCTACTTTTTTATTTTGAATATCTACCATTGAATTATACAAGATCAATGGATGAGAATTTATCTCAATATCTGAAATTAAAAATTTAAATTGGAATAGTTTATCCCTTTTTGAATGTTTTTAAATAAATTCTTCAATCTAATATGACAGCTGAAAAATGTACAAGGTAATCTCAAAATTAAACGAATCTAAAATCCACAAATCAATTCAAAATGTCCAAGTAAATACTGATGAAAATCACTGATTAAGAATAATATATTATCTGGTTGAAGCTTTCCTTTTATCAATCAGCTTTCTACCCATTGATTTTCCCATTACTTTCCAGTTTCATTTCTTGGGGGTTTTCATGGACTAACTTTCAATAAACCATTAAATAAACTAGGGAGTCATTTTCTCGAACAGTTAGATAATGAAAAATTCAAAAACAGCTTTGATTTTAACAAATGGGCGGACCATCTAGAACAGTATATATAATTTTCTTTAAGGGAATTAATAAGTTGAAAAAGCCATCAAGAGCAATTATAATATTATGATTTCATGTTTATCTCAGCCGTCACCATCCCCAGCGAAGTACCCCCATACAGCCCCAGTCACCATCTTCTCCAGAATACAACCTCTAGAAGGGAAGCTCTTATCTTGTTTTCGGCTGAACCAAAATCAGAACAAAACACTTTTCTTTAACTACAGAAGATCTTTATATGTCATTATCAACTAAAACACAATATCAAAATTAAGTTTTTTTTTAATTAATTTTTAATATTAAAAATTAATATTATTAACAAAATAACTAATTTTTGTTTATTAAAATACTTTTCTTTTAATTTAATAATTAAATTATTTAATTTACGATTAAGACAATTAAATAATTATAAATTAATTACTTTATTCCAACTTATCCCATGGGCCCCTACAGCATAAGATGAGGCATTATTTGGGCCCTATACTGTGGGTCCATGATGGGACCCACCATAATCAATCCCATGATTTAGTATGGCTACCAAACAGCTACTGTTATTTTGCGTTTGGTTGAAGAAATTGAATATTTAATTTTAACTTAGCCATTCAGCTATTTAGCAAATAAATAAAATTAAATGAAATGTTTGGATATTAATTTAAATATTAATATGAGGTATATATTTTTAATTATAATATAGTTTATTGCATAAAATGATAATATTAATAATTAGACATGAAAATACACATATATACATTTCAAGTGCTAACAGCATTTAATTTTCTCACCAAATTTCTTTATGAATTACCTATGACTTTCCCGTAGCTGACTCCTTTTTTTGTGTTTTTGGAAATTTCTAGGAATTTTTTTATTTAGAATATTATACAATTTTTTTTGGGTGAGAATAATTTAACTTTAATTAGAAAAATTTATCCCCTTTTTTTAATATTATTTAAATAAAATTTTCTTTCATTTTGTCAGTCTACTTTCTACCCATTAATTTTCCTATGACTTTTCGGTTTCCTTTTTGCTTGGGGTTTCCAGTGAGTAACAGATTCCCCTCTCTTATTCAAGCTTGACTTCCGTTTCTCTTGTAGAGAGAGAAATAGATGAACAGTGGAGCACTATCTCAATTGCATCGACCCCTCCCTCACTCTACTAACCCTCTCGCTTCTACTTTCTACCCATTAATTTTCCTATGACTTTTCGGTTTCCTTTTTGCCTGGGGTTTCCATTGAGTAACTTTCAATATATAAATCATAAAAATTAATGGGTCATTTTATCAAACAGTTAGATGACGATATACAGTTAAAAGAGGAAAAGAGAACTCCAATACACTAAAAAGTAAAAAATATTATATTAGAATACGTGTTTTTCCTTTTTTTTTTCGTTTTTTTTTAAAACTCTGTTAGCATGTTAAATTCATCCAAATGTCTGTATTTGAGCACCGCTCAATAGTTGAAAAAGGAATCGACAGAAACTATTACAAATGTGATTGGATGATGAGGGCTTAAAATTTAAATAGGAATAGAATAATAAAATCAGTGGCAGTCGACATATATAAAGATTGAAACTTCGAATTAGACTAATACTGCACACAAAGAATTTCTGAGAACAACACTACTCTTTCAATCATTCATAATAATATATATATCCATTGTTTCTTGCTCGGCGAGATGTGTTTAGTACATTTGCATTGCTGTCAAACTAATCCTATGGCTACAAGCAAATTAATCCAACAGCTACAGGCTACTGCCCAATGTCCTTTCATATAATAGCTCTCATTTGTCCTATTTGCCACTGCATTTAGATAGTTTCTCCAAACTGATAAACATTTAATACTAAACAATGTCAGATGTCTAAATTCTGCTCACATATAAAAGGAAAAATTATCAAGTCATGTTTTATGAGCATGATAAATATACCAAAGTTAATGAGATTATTTCAACGCATAATTCAATATTCATATAGTTTCAGTGAATAAAGAAATTTAACAACTTTTATTTTGTGTAAAAGAATAAACGCTGGGGTTTTTCTAACTCTAGCAATAGCAGAATTTGTGTAGTCCGACAATTCTCTGTCTCTGTTCTTATCATAGTTTTTGGATTTTACTTTCAAACTGATGAGTCAGCAAATTAAATTACCATTGATTCATAATTTGGAGCTGCGTTAATCTTTTGTTGTAATAACCGACGGTCTTCGTGAGCCATGGCCAGAGTATATCTGTGTATGAATTGTTGAAAGTGAATTAAAGGCAGCTTCAAAACGCTGCGTCTTAGCTGTTAGTTTTTGGTTTCATTGCTTATGTCCCACGTGCATAAGTCACGTGACTGAGGTCAAAAAAGTTTGTTAGATGACAAATGAACTCAGCTATAAAATCTTAAAAAGTAAAAACTTTTGGGTCATCAAATGATTCACCAAGACATTAAAGTTTGAAGCACAAAGAGGAGTAATTAAGAATCTTGTATTCCCCATTACATTGTCAAACCAGAAAAAGAATCGTCTAAGAAGATGAAGTTGTCTGTTTGATTTTATTTGTACATCCAGCATCTCTCATTTCTTGAAAGTCCTTCCATCCAAATTAAAATATTAGTAGCAAAAGCCTAGTGCATTCAGTTAAACAACTTATAGCCCAGGAAGCAAACGGAGGATTACAAGTTCACAACACCATTACGAGGATTCAAAATAAAACAACATTCCCACACAGAACATCAATGTAGAGAGATAGACTACCCGAAATGAACATATAAAAAAGCCTTCTATGAAATGCTTGCGTCAAGAGTCTGGCTTGATTTTTCTGCTCTTCATACTTACCTGTGTATACCGTACAAGCTGTGCACTGGCCAAGAAAATGTTTTCAACTTTGTGTATTTTCAAAATGCTTATTTTCTCAGACTAAAAAAAAAAGTTAATTAATTTGAAACAGCCCTCACATGTATCTTGACTCCCTAAGCATTTTGGAGGTTTCTTATATGGTTCCTCAGCAAGATTAAAATCAAAGAAGAAAGAAAAGTAATGTCTCTAACATAACAAAATTATAAATTTGAAAAAAAATAAAAAGATTGCAAAAAATGTAACTTTCAAAACCATATATCATAAGAACACTTCCACAAATTACCACAACTTAGTAGAGACTGGAGTTGAATTCCACATATAGACACAGCCCGCTTGTTTTTGTCTAATGTTAACAATGAAAACAGCAACAGAGGGTTAACCGATGCTTTGACTTATTGACAGATTGCAATGTATTATTAACTGATGCTTTGACTTATTAATTCTGCAACAAGTTAAATAAAAAAAAAGGTATTTTCAAAAGTGATAAGGAATGCATAGATAAAACATCAATCTTAAACAAATCACAATCTAGAATTAGAGCATTTTGGACATATCTAAGAACAAAAGAGTGTTAGGACAAGAAAACTTTTGGTGAGAACCATCACCTATAACCTAGTAACATTCATGTTGCATCACTAAGAATCAATAACAAAATTATGCGGAAGCGTACCTAAATCCATAACGCTAAATTGCTCTCTAGGGTTGTGTGGTTGGTCTTTTAGATGCACACGTTCTCCTAGAGAATCCTTTAAGTTTCTCAGTACTCTCTCTGATGATGGGATGTCAGTAGAGAATAGAAAGATACGTGTGACCTGGGGACCATAACCACCTATATAGACAACTTTTTTCCGTTGTCATTGAGTATTCCTAATTCTGTCCATCATAGAATTAGAATACAATTGAGTCTCTACACATTAAAGACCCACACCATATTAGATATATTAAAGTCCATAAAACCGAAAACCTTAATAGATAGTTGGCATGACTTAAAAGTGTTTAATTTACTCTAAGTATAAGAGTGCTTAGTTATACTATAGCTCGGTGAGTCCGAGGTCGATCTACCGAAAAAAGATTTATTTATTTTTATTTTAGTTTATCTAAAAGAAATGAAAATAAAATTTAAATATATACAATTTAATTTGAACAAAACTAAATTCAAGTTTTTTCAATCTCCTTACCAATGTCAAAAAGACTAAAATATCCTTCAGGCATCAAATTTTCCCAATAAGACATGAAGCTAAAAAGAATTTAGTCTATGGCCATTCTAATGCTATATTGATGCTATGCAAGACATTAAAATTGCAAGAAGAAGAGGATGAAATCATAAAACAGAGAATTAATTAATCTTGAGAGTTTGGAAAAGTAGATGTAAGAATGAAATTGATAGATATGGAAATAGTAATATATGCATGTCAAGTGCTTACGGCTTTATTGTTTCCTTTATTTCGGGTTTCCACGGAGGAGAACTTTCAACAAACCACGAGAAATACAATATCAACCAAACATTGTATTATGCAATATCTTTTTTTTTTTTTCGGGTGAGACTAATTAATTTAACTTCAACTTTTTATAAAATACTTTTGACACAGATTATCTACTTTTTTATTTTGAATATCGACCATTGAATTATACAAGATCAATGGATGCGAATTTACATCAATATTCGAAATTAAAAATTTAAATTGGAATAGTTTATCCCTTTTTGAATATTTTAAAATAAATTCTTCAGTCTAATATGACAGCTGAAATTTGTACAAGGTAATCTCAAAATTAAACGAATTTAAAATCCACAAATCACATTCAAAATGCCCAAGTAAATTGATGTGCTAGTAATTTATATATTATTTTTATATTTTTCTGACTTAATTTTATATTAAATTATATTTTATTATGTTCATTTTTATCTTAATTTTTATATTTTATTATTTTAAATACAATATGGGATTAAAGAGGAATTAAATCAAAACATTCTAGAAGAAATCAACTTGGAAGGAATCTAACAGGGAAAGAAATAAAGATATTTAATTGGAACAAATCAAGAAATATTTAATTTGATTAATAAACATGCGTGCAATCACGTGGAGAACATATATTGTGATTAATTGAGGAAGCAAATATTTTGGCATGGGTTTAAATGGCAAGCACGTGATGGGCCTTGGCTTTAACAATATTCATTGGCCAATTAATTATTGTACAAGTTATGTGCATGCATGCAAGAGGCGGCTTGGCTTTGGATTTAATGCTTTCCATGCAAGGATTTAGGGCGCAAAAATTGAAAGTATTATAAATGGGAGGCAAGAGCCACTTAGCCGAGGGAGAAGAGAAGAGCAGCCGCAAGAATTAGTGGCTAAGAAGAAGAAAAAAAAAAAAAAAAAAAAAGAGAAGCCAAAGCAGCTGTACGAGATTCAGAGGGAGGCTAGGATTAATTCTTGAGTTTTTCTTTTTCTTTTCTCTATTGTCTTGCTTGAATGTTTTCTACAATATTTATGGATTCATTTTATATTCTCATGAACTAATTTATTTTATTAGGATTACGATGCAGCCTAATTATGAAAGTTTAAGTCCATAAATCTATATTATTTTTAGTTTATTATTTAACAGTTGAGTGTTCGTTATTGTGCTTAATGCTTTTAAATATCTGGCCAATATTTGAATGATTTGAGGATACATAATGAGACTGAGAGGTGATTTATGCATTTTTGCTTTATGTAATGGATGCCATGAATTGAACAAAAGACATAGATGTGCCAACGTGATTCGTGCAATTTATTTAAGAATTTCCATAGACCTTAATAAATCTTTGTATATTTAAATTCACATAGAGATATAGTGGGTTAATATGTGAAGGTATTTTTGATATTATTTGAGAGAGGATATTGAATAGATTAGGGAAATTCACTGTCAATATGGGTAATAAACTTTAATAGCATAGATGGAGGATTAAATTGGATTGGTTATGGTGAAATCGGATGTCCTAGTGTCTTAATCTCTTGGTGATTTCTATTTCTGCTTGCATATTTATTTAATTTTTAGTTATTTTATTTTATTTTTATTTTAATCTAAATCCACCTATTCGATTGTTCAAGTAAATTGAGGTTAGAATAATTTTGGTAGCTAATAGGATATACAATCTCTGTGGGACGATATTTTACTCTTCATTATATTACTTATGCCGACTAGTGCACTTGCTAATTTACACAACATAAATACTGATGAAAATCACTAATTAAGAATAATATATTATGTGGTTGAAGCTTTCCTTTTATCAATCTGCTTTGTACCCATTGATTTTCCCATGACTTTCTAGTTTCATTTGTTAGGGTTTTCATGGAGTAACTTTCAATAAACCATTAAATAAACTAAGGAGTCATTTTCTCGAACAGTTAGATAACGAAAAATTCCAAAACAATTTTCATTTTAATAAATGGGCGGACCATCTAGAACATTATATATAATTTTCTTTAAGGGAATTAATAAGTTGAAAAAGCCATCAAGAGAAATTATAATATTTTGAATTTTAAGTATTAATCTCACAATAGCTGTCTTTGAAGTCTTCTTGGCATTACAATTACGCGCCTTTTCCTTTTTTTAAGGGGAGGGGCAGGGGGAAAAAAAGAGCAACTAATGTGAAAAATGCCCAAAAGGCTGATTATTAAGCTTTTTGTAATGAGTGACTTATCGATGAGGACACTCAGTGCTTGAGTCACATTATACTGACGATCATGTAGTAACATTAGCACACGATCTTTACATTCTCCTTTGAAGAAACATGCAATATCCAAAAATATACTTTTCTCCTCGAAAGTAAGTTCCTCATAACTAATTTGCAGCAACTTATAAATGCGATTGGCGCCAGAAATTTATTTTAAGTTATCCAATACATTTTACTAGTCTTGTTTGCTTTTTTTATGAAGGAACCCAAGACCTCAAGTGCTCATGGATTGTCCTCGGTACGCCGGAGCCTCTCTAGAGTGTACGCTAGTATGTTAGGGCCTCCCATTTCAAGCCTTTCTCCTAATAATAGAGACACAACTTGTTTATGTAGATGTACTAATCCAACAACATTTTCTATTTCTTCTCTGACATTTTCTATAAAGTACTTCCCATCGAACTCATTAGAAATCTGGTTAAAAAGAGCTTTAGCAAGGGTTGTTTTACTGATGCCGCCCATGCCCCAAATTTGTGGAAAAATGATAGCCAAGCACCACCTTTTCTAGAAGGTGGTTCCCACCGTTATTGAAAAAAGAAGAAGGATTTGGTGCCGCCCAAAGAAGAGAAAAAAAAGAGAGAAGAAAAAAAAAGATGCCGGGCCGAAGAAGGAAAAGAAAAGAAAAATTAATAAAATAATAATAATAATTAAATATTAAATGAACAGTAGCCAAAACTTTGGCTATAAATAGAGACGCTCCTTCCTCATTTTATTCATTCCATTTTTCTTTAAGTTTCTCTTCTCTGTTTTGTAAAAGAGAAAGAGTTGTGTGAGAGATTAAGGGTTTTATTACTCTTGTGTAATTAGTGAGTGAGAGATTGGGTGTATTGGGGCTCTGGGTAGTGAACTAAAATATTACAATACTTGTAATCCTCATATCACTAGTATAATATTTTCCTTCTGTCTTCACTCGTGGACGTAAGCTAAAAGCCGAACCACGTATTTTATGGTGTCCTCTTTGTGCTTGTTCTTTATTTTTCTTTCAATTTTATTTTAGCTGCGGTCCTGCTTCACCCACCAATTTCCTAACAAAATTCTCACAATTCGAACATCTGACAAGCCTGTACACAGCAGCGATTTAATGCACTCAATTCGTGAACTGAGACCAACTAGACCCTTTGATGAATCACTAGACAGTGATGTACATTCCAATTTCTTTAAAATATCTTTGACAATCACTTCTACAAGGTTCGCCTCAGTCCTAGCAAGAATCATGCATGAAATTGAAAAACAATGAGTGAAAATGAAACAAAGAAAGAATTAGGAAAAAAAAAGTGAAGATATAAGTGATGAATGATGAGAGTTACCTTATCTTCGTAGATTCATGTCCAAATAGATAGGATAATTGGGTCATTATATCCCTCCACTTCTAAACAGTTTCTGTCTTCTCTTTGAATTGTTGTTAAAGTTCTTGTATTTAAGAATGTTGACAACTTCATTCAGGCACCATTTTGAAAAAGTGTAGTCCTTTGAGAAAATGATTACCGAAATCTTTGAACCTTCGATTGCATTCAAAAGGGCAGGCGAAATCTCATCTCCTCTGTTGAGATCTTCATCAATGAAGGTTTTATTTTCTTTCCACACAAAGTGGCATAGAGATGTGTTAGATTTAACACATATGATGGGATGGATTAATCTAACATAAGTGATAAGATAAACTTAGATTTTGTCTAGGATTCTTATAAGATAAAATTAGTATTTTATCTTAATCCTAATTACATAAGATATAGCTTATCAAATAACTCGAGGAAGTTGATTTGAATTAAACTACACATACTACACTTATTGTACTATATAAACACTACATGGGTGAGTGATAGCACGTACAATAGTAATCATAAGAATCAGAGTAACATCAAAAGAGAGTGAGAGAAAAGGGAAAAAGGCAATGGTCTTACTTCTTGAATTGAGGGGATTCTCCAAATATGTGATTGTCCTCCGATCATCAGTGACATAAACTGGTGACGATCTGTTTGTGAAGGAGTGAAGGTTTCTAGCAATCAATTCCTGTTCATTGTGATATGCTCGTGCTAGTTCCTGACAATCCGCTTTTGGAGATTAGAGGGAGCTTATTCTTTATTCTTGTAGATTCATGATGATTTGTTTCCGTATCAACTAATAAGGTATGGATTTGGTTGAACAAAATAAATTGCATGATTTATTTAGAAATCATCATTGGTATTAGAGCTTGTGTAGTTTATGCCCTGATCTTCAGTGCATTATGTATGCTAATATGCCATGTTTTTCCATGAAAATTTGATAAAATCACACATTAATTGTATATGATAATATACATAATGTTAAAGCATGAAATTCGGAACATAATTATGTGAACATACAAGGAGTATATCTGGAACCTTGTTTGATGTAATATGCTATTGAAGAATGAACAAATTGAAACCCTAAGTTATAAACCAGTATGCTTATTTTGCTTATAACTTTTTGTATGTTCATTATTTCTCTAGAAAATTGATATCATTGGAAAAAACTTTTAATTATCTTCGCAACAGTATATCATATGCTTGATTTGGACTTGTAAATTGAGAGAACGAAGCGTTTGAAGTTCAGGTTCGAAATTTGGAATTTTTGTTCAAATTGAAGAAGATGAACAGTGTTACATGTGTTGTCCCAATCTCGGGTATGGTGTGTGAATTTCACCTCTTTAATAAAACAAAAATCCAAGACCAGATTTGAATTCAGGACACGAAAAAAGGGTAGAAGGTCAGAAATGAAAGATAAAAAAAGGCCAGAATCCGACGCGTGTGATAAGGAGAGTGAGACCAAAAGCGGCTTGATTTTAAACCGGACCAAACAGCGCAAACCGAACTAGGTTGCGTGAATCGCGTGAACTGACCCCAGCTGGATGGTGCATTAGCGCAATTCAGTGCGCCAAGCATAGCCGCGTTGACCTACACACGACAATGGTGCATGTAACGCACATGTCGTCTTCCCAACCTCCGATTGGGCGCTGTTTGCGGCAACTGAACCAGAATTTAATTTCCTATTTTTCTATATTTTAAAAACTTATTTTTTGCCTCTGTTTTAATTTTAATTTATTTTTTATTTTTAAGCGTGCTTGGATTTTATAAATAAAATGGTTTTATAGCAATTAAATTCACATAATATGCATCTTACATGTAAGAATGTCATATTCCAGAAGGAGAAAATGTTATGGGGATTATTAAAGTATGGCATAGTAATGTAAATTTATGCATGTCTAGGAAAATTCTATCAAAAAGATCATAAGAGTCTAAGGAAACTAGGGGTGGGCAAAATCGGGTTCGGATCAACCCGATCGGGTTTCGGGTTGGTCGGGTTGGGTAAAAATCGATCCGAACTCCACCCGAACTTAAAACCCGATCCGATCCGATCCGATCCGAATTTAATTCGGATCGGGTTAAAAAGTCGGGTGGAGTTTGGATCGGATCGGATGCGGGTTAAGTCGGGTTCGGATTAAATTTGGGTTATTCGGATGAAATCGGGTTAATTCGGATCGGGTGTAATCGGATCAGATTCGGGTTAATTCGGGTTCGGATTAAATTCGGGTTATTCGGATCAATTCGAGTCAATTCGGGTTAAAATTAATTAATTTGGCAATTTGGCAATTGGGGATCAAACGTAACTTTAATTGAGTTACTCCATTAATTATCTTTAATTAGAGGGAAGAGAGTGAAAGGGAGGAAAAAGAAATTGTATGACTTTTAATAAAATAACTTATAAATTTAGAAATTATGTACATATGTTAAAATATTATTTGTTAGTGGTTTCATATTAGATTATGAAGACCTAAAACATCACGCTAGAATTTCTCCTGTCCAAAAGTTTTTCACAATTAAAAAATGAATTATTTTTTACAAATTTTAATCTTATCCTATGGTCATGTTTGTTCAAAATTCAAAGAAAACCTTAACAACTTGCTATGTGGCACAATAATAAGTCTTAAACTCTTAATGTCTTATAGTAAAAGATAAAACCCATTAAATCTAATATTAAAATATAATAAATCACAAAAAAAGAAAAACCCTCTGCCAAATGGCAGAACTCAATCAGTGGACTGGAATCCACATTAATTTTGTCCTGGGGCCACACGTTGATACTTGATAAGGAAACATTTTTTTTTCTATTTTTTTTATTCTTTTTGGCTTTTTGCCATGGGGACCTTTGGAGAAGTGGAGATACAGCCGTTTAAAAGAAAATTTACATACACTTTGCAATTTGCATACACTTTATCTAATCCAAAAGACAAACACAGCAAACGTAAGGGATTGATTCATTTTCATACTAACTCCAAAATCAATTAAGGATGAGTAGAGTGAAAATACTACTTCCAGACATCAATAATACAAAAATCCCTCCCCCACACCAAGAACTTACATTGTCCCCAATGTAAGATAATCAAAGCTCACATAAAAATTAAAGCGTAAGGATAAAAGTTTAAGGGCAAAAAGAAACTTCCCTGAATTGTGAGCTTTGATCCACATAACGTTTATGGGCTTGGCGGAAATGGTGGGGTAAATCCCACACTCTCGAAGTATGCGGCCAAATTCTGCTCCATTTTGTTCAACTTGTGCTCCATTTTCTCTAACTGAATGCTCAAAGGTGGTGCGGATGTAGAAGGAATAGTTGGCGGGGCAACAGTGTCGTCGTCAAACTCGTCATCAGAGGTAGCACCACTCCTAGCATAAAGCTTCTTCGGAAGTTGAGTGGGTCCTGGTTCAGTAAACTGAAATCTCCCCTCCTTGAATTCGACCACACCTGTTCTTTCAAACACAGACATATCCAAAAATTCCTTTTTGCAAGCAGGATGCAAATCATTATTGTCAGGATCAAGCACACATAGGTTTATAGCTAACAGAGTAATGTATGGACCAAGAAATAAAGTCCTATACCGTTTAAGCACACTTTGAAATTGATCCGCTAACCAAAAACCTAAATTAGGCCTCACATCATTTAACATGCACCTGATAAAATAAAATTCAGTTTTATAGAAAATTCCTGAGTGATCTTTCTTGCCTAAAAAATTATATGCTAAGAATCGATGCACACATTTCAAAACAGGATCACGTAAGAAAGAACTCTTTGATTTACTCGGGTCATAGGCATTGTGATCAACAGATAAATTACGCCAAAGACCATAAGGCTCAAAATTTTCGCTAAAGTCACAAGTTGTTCCTAAATATTCATCACTAGTAGAATAATCATCATCAATGAATCCTAAAGCTTGGTTAAAATCCGTGATAGAGTGTGAAAAATTTCGTCCCATTAACCTAAACTTAATGACATCCGGGGTATGCAAAGTAAAATCATCCGGCATAGTGAATTGAAAAGTAGCATAAACTCCCTAATCAACTCAACATAACCCAAGCAATCAACATCAACAAACTTACGCAACCCAATCTTATCTATCAAAGAATCAAAATTATCTTTAACATTTAATTTTTCAAGAGTCGGGTAATGAATATACTTAGCTGGAAGTATTTTGCGCGTGGAAATATCTTTGTACCTCTCTTTCTCTTGTTGAGTCGCGAATGTGAGGCACCCTCCGAGATTGGATTCCGCAAGTGGCAAAACACTCATGCCTTTTCCATGCTTCGGTCTTTGTCTCACGGCTTGGCGTGAATCTGAAATTATGTTCCATGGAACCGTAGTGGGAGCGGCAATCTTAGATTTCTTTGCGACGGGTGTCTTTTTCGACGACTTGGAAGTAGATGCTTTCCTCTTCGGCATTGTTACAATAATTGCACTCACGGATTTCGATTTACCCGGCTGGAATACAAGGCGTAGGCTGGTTGTGTTGCGCTTGCTGCTCGGCTGGAGCTTGTTGCGCGAGTTGGGGCTGGTTGTGCGCGCTGCTGAGGCTTGCTTTGCGGGTGCTGGTTCGTTGCTGTGTTGCGCGCGAGAGCTGGTTCACGTTGCTGGTTCGTTGCGCTGCGGGGCTGTTGTGCTGCGCTGAGGCTGATTCACGCTGTTGCTGGTTGCGGTGCGCGATGCTGTGCATGGCGGCTAGGGCTGATTCGCGCTGCGCGCGCGGGCTGGGGATGCTGGAGCTTGCTGCTAGTTCTGGGCGTACTCGTCTGCTGCTGTTGGTTGCGCGGTGAAGGCTGGAGCTGATGCTGCTGGTTGCGGCTGGAGCTGATGCTGCTGTAAAACGATAATCAACAGTAATTTTTGAATTAGGGATTTGTGAACAGTGATTTTCGATTTTTGGTTTTTTTTTATAAATAAATATATAAAAGAAAGAAAGGAACGAAAATAAATAAATAAATGATGATTTTCGATTTTTGGTTTTTTTTTTTTTTTTTTTTTTTGTGATGAATCACTTTGAGACACTAAAAATTTCAGAAGTACTTTTCTAATAAGTACGTGGGCACGCCTTATCAAAAATTTTCTTCTGACCAAAATAAGCAAACACATTAAATTTCAGAAGTACTTTTCTAATAAGTACATGGGCACGCCTTAAAACTTTGAGACATTAAAAATTACAGAAGTACTTATTAGCTAAGACGTGGGCACGCCTTATCAAAAATTTTCTTCTGACCAAAATAAGCAAACTCATTTTTTTCATTTTTTTTAAAGAAGATAAAACAAAAACCAAAATAAACAAATCATTTGGGTTGCCTCCTAAAAAGCGCCTTTGTTTTATGTCTTTGGCTAGACACATTTATGTATCAATCTCCATAAATAGGATTCTCGAGAGCCAATTCCTCCACAATATTCACCGAAAAACCTTCGTAAAAAGGTTTTAAATGATGACCATTAACCTTAAAGGCTTTATTAGAGATTGGACTCCGAATCTCAACTGCACCATGAGGAAAAACATTAGTAACAATAAAAGGTCCTACCCAACGAGAACGTAATTTACCAGGAAAAAGTTTAAGTTTAGAGTGAAAGAGAAGAACTTTTTGACCAACAGAGAACTCCTTTCTCAAAATCATTCTGTCATGAAATGTCTTCGTCTTTTCCTTGTAAAATCGCGAACTCTCGTAGGATTCATTTCTACTCTCCTCCAACTCTTGCAGCTGCAACTTCCTCTGCTTTCCCGCTTCATCCATCCGCATATTGCATTGCTTAACCGCCCAGTATGCTCTGTGCTCAAGTTCTACAGGTAAATGACAAGGCTTAACAAATACTAAACGATAAGGAGACATACCTATGGGAGTTTTGTAAGCGGTGCGATACGCCCATAATGCATCATCTAATCGCAAACTCCAATCCTTTCGATTTGGACTAACTGTCTTTTTAAGAATAGACTTGATTTCTCTGTTTGATATCTCAGCTTGTCCACTTGTCTGTGGATGATAGGCGGTAGACACTCGGTGGGTAACATGATATCTTTTGAACAGAGCTTCCACCACTCGATTACAGAAATGAGTGCCTCTATCACTTATCATCGCTCTCGGTACACCAAACCTGGCAAAAATATTAGACTTGACAAAATCTACAACAACTTTAGCATTGTCAGTCCGGGTGGCCTTAGCCTCTACCCACTTAGAAACGTAATCCACTGCTAAAAGAATGTAAGAATTGCCAAAAGATGAGGGAAAAGGTCCCATAAAATCAATGCCCCACACATCGAATATTTCACATACAAGAATAAGGGTAAGTGGCATTTGATATCTATGACTTAAATTACCAGTCTTTTGACAACTCTCACACGACTTACAAAACATATATGAATCACGAAATAAAGTAGGCCAAAATAAACCACATTCTAACACCTTGGATGCTGTCCTTTTGGGACCAAAATGACCACCACATGCATATGAGTGACAAAATTGAAGAATAGAAGGAATTTCAAACTCAGATACGCACCTTCTGATGACTTGGTCAGAGCAATGTTTCCACAAGTAAGGGTCATCCCAAACATAGTATTTAGCATCGCTCTTAATTTTATCCTTTTGAGCCCTCGTCAAATCACTAGGTAGTGTTCTTGTAACTAAGTAATTGACAATGTCAGCGTACCAAGGAACCATACCTTGAGTTACAAAGAGATGCTCATCTGGAAAATCATCTTTCAAAGGTGCTGCTTCTTCACTCGTGGTCAATCTACTAAGGTGGTCTGCAACTAAGTTTTCTGTTCCTTTCTTGTCACGGATCTCCAAGTTGAATTCTTGAAGCAATAGGATCCAGCGGATAAGTCTCGGTTTCGCTTCCTTCTTGGCGAGCAAATATCTGAGAGCTGCGTGGTCAGAAAAAACAATCACTTTAGTACCCAATAAATATGAACGGAATTTTTCTAAAGCAAAAACAATAGCTAAAAGTTCTTTTTCCGTTGTTGAGTAATTGCACTGAGCACTATCAAGTGTTCTTGATGCGTAATATATCACATGAGCAGCTCTTCCAACCCTTTGTCTGAGAACAGCACCAACAGCATAATTACTGGCGTCGCACATTATCTCAAAAGGGAGGCTCCAGTCTGGTGGCTGTATAATTGGAGCTGAAGTCAACAACTCCTTAAGTTTATCAAATGCTACCTTGCATGCTTCATTAAAATCAAACATCACATCTTTCTAAAGAAGCTTGCATAAAGGCTGAGCTATCTTCGAAAAATCCTTGATAAATCGTCTATAGAAACCTGCATGACCAAGGAAAGAACGAACTTCCCGTACACATGTGGGATAAGGTAAAGATTTAATAACATCTATTTTAGCTTTATCTACCTCAATTCCTCTAGCAGAGACTACATGACCCAAAATAATGCCTTGATCTACCATAAAATGACATTTTTCATAATTCAAGACAAGGTTTGTTTCAATGCATCTTTCAAGCACTTTCTTCAGATTATAGAGACAATCATCGAAAGAATCAGCATAGACTGTAAAATCGTCCATAAATACCTCTATAGTGTTTTCTACATAGTCTGAAAAAATACTGACCATGCACCTCTGAAAAGTGGCGGGAGCGTTACAAAGACCAAATGGCATATGTCGGTACGCAAAGGTTCCAAAAGGACATGTGAAGGTAGTCTTCTCCTGATCCTCAGGCGCAACTGGTATCTGATGAAAACCTGAATAGCCATCAAGACAACAAAAGTGAGATTTTCCTGCCAACCTTTCAAGCATCTGATCAATAAAAGGAATAGGAAAATGATCCTTCCTAGTGAGTGAATTAAGCTTTCTAAAATCAATACAAACCCTCCACCCATTCTGAACTCGGGTAGGAACTAACTCACCATAAGAATTCTCAACAATTGTTATACCAGTTTTCTTTGGTACCACTTGTACCGGACTTACCCATTTGCTATCCGAAATTGGATAGATTATACCTGCATCAAGAAGTTTTAGAATTTCTTTCTTCACTACTTCCATCATGAGTGGATTCAAACGGCGTTGAGCTTGAATTGAAGGTTTGGCATCTTCCTCCAGCAGTATTCTATGCATGCACGTGGACAGACTTATCCCTTTAATATCTGCAATTGTCCACCCAATAGCCTTTTTGTAATCTCGTAGCACTCTAATAAGTTTCTCTTCCTCTAAAGTACTAAGCTTTGAAGAGATGATCACCGGAAGTGTCTCATCATCTCCTAAAAACATGTACTTTAGATGACTAGGCAATGGTTTAAGCTCTATTTTTGGTGCCTGCAAAATAGATGGAAGAAGTTTTGCATTAGATGAAGGTAATTCATTATTAGACATATGATGAGTTAAAGTTCTCAAAGAATTTAATTCATAAATTGTCTCTTGCAATACAGAATTTAAAACAAACTCATTTTCATCCTTTTGCAATCCTTTGAGGCCCAAACTGTTATTTAAAGCAGCTACCAATGAATCTTCAACATCCAAATAAAAAACTTCCTGCACTATAGGGTTAATAACATCCATAGAAAATACCGAATGTTCCTCACTGGGATATTTCATGGCATCATACATATTAAACTCTATAACCTCTCCATCAAACTCCATAGTAAGAGTCCCTTTATGTACATCAATTTTAGTTCTAGCAGTCTTAAGAAAAGGTCTTCCTAGCAAAATTGGGACAGAATTAGAGGAGTTATCATCTTCCATATCAAGTACATAAAAATCAACAGGAAAAACCAACTCATTAACTTGTACTAAGACATCTTCTAATACCCCATCAGGATATGCATTAGACCTATCAGCTAGTTGAATTATCACGCCAGTTTCTTTTAATGTACCAATATTCAAAGACGAATAAATAGAACGAGGCATGACATTAATAGAAGCTCCTAGATCTAACATAGCCTTCTCAACTCTAACACTACCAATTTTGCAAGGGATAGTAAACATACCTGGATCTTTGCACTTGGGAGGTAATTTCTTTTGGAGAACTGCTGAAACATTCTCCCCCATATGAACTCTTTCATCTCCTCTTAATTTTCTCTTGGAGGTGCACAGTTCCTTAAGAAATTTAGCATATCGAGGTATTTGTTTTATAGCATCTAATAAGGGAATATTTACCTCAACCTTGCGAAATGTCTCAAGGATGTCTTTCTCTTGTTCCTCCTTCTTGGATTTTGCAAACCGGCTTGGAAAAGGAGGAGGTATCACAATAGGTAGGGGTTTCGCTCTGGTGGGTTGCGCATCCTGAGATTTAGGCATCAATTCATTCTTTTCAAGCTCATCTTCTACATGCTCTGTCACTTTCTTACTAGGCTCTTGCAACTCCTTCCCACTTCTAAGGATGACGGCACTAGCGTTTTGCTTTGGATTCACCTCAGATTGTGAAGGCAATTTCCCAGATACTTGAGACTCTAGACGGCTCATCGTAGTTGCCAATTGACTCACTTGGTTTTCCAAGTTTTGAATGCTTGCTGTAGTTGCCTGCTGAAATTGTTGAGTGTTAGTCGCAAGTGATTTAACAATTTCTTCAAGAGATATACCTGACTTGGAGTTTGACTGTGGAGGTGTTGGTTGTCTTGGTGGATACTGTAGTGGGAATCCTGACGGCCTAACTCCATAGCTGAAGTTGGGATGATCCTTCCATCCCGGATTGTATGTTTGTGCATAAGGATCATACCTTCTCTGAGGCATGCCTGCAAATCCTCCAACTGCATTGGCTTGTTCAGCGGGTTCTTCTTGAAGTGTAGGACACATATCAGTTGAATGACCAATATTGTAACAAATGCCACAAGTCTTCACCTGTTGCACATTACCTACAACAAACTTTTCCACAAGAGAAGTAAGTTTATCTAAACATTGTTCAACAGAAGAAATATTTACCTCATTCACCGTTCTTGAAGTGGCATCTTGTCTGCTGCCAAATTGTTGTGCATTGGCACCCATATTTGAGATCAACTCCCTTGCTTGAGTAGGGGTCTTGTTCACCAACACGCCTCTACTAGCAGCATCTATCATACTCCTATCCATCAATGACAGTCCTTCGTAAAAATATTGAATAAGAAGTTGATCAGAAATCTGATGCTGAGGACAGCTGGTACACAATTGTTTGAATCGCTCCCAATACTCATACAAAGTCTCCCCAGGAAGTTGTCTGATCCCACAAATATCTTTTCTGATGTTGGCAGCTCTTGAAGTAGGAAAGTACTTCTCAAGGAACTGCTTCTTCAAACCATTCCACGTTGTAATCGATCCAGGAGGCAAGTAGTATAACCAATCTTTAGCTAGCCCATCTACAGAGAACGGAAAAGCACGCAGCTTAATCTGCTCTTCAGTCACGCCTTATGGCCTCATACTTGAGCACACAACATGAAACTCCTTAAGATGTTTATGAGGATCTTCACCTGCAAAACCATGAAACTTGGGTAATAAATGAATAAGACCAGACTTTAATTCAAAATTTACCTCCAAATCTACATATTGAATGCAGAGTGGTTGTTGATTCAAGTCTGGTTCAGCTAACTCTCTAAGAGTTCTTTCTACAGGTGCAGGTCTATCCATCACTTGTTCTTCTGAATCGCTAGATGATTCAACTAAATCAGGTACTGTATCTATTTCAGAAAGCAAAGGCGACAATGATCGTTGTTTAGCTCGCTTCGTCTGCTGTCTCAGCTGGCGAGCTGTCTTCTCAATTTCAGGATCAAACGAAAGTGTACATGTACGAGAAGAACGAACCATACACCAAGTAAAACGTAAAAAGGATTAAATAAATGACACCAATCCCCGGCAACGGCGCCAAAATTTGATGGGTGTCGAAGCCAACAAAAATAAATTCCTACTCTAAATAAATTGTGTATAGTGATTGAGCAGGGTCGTGTCCACAGAGATCGGTAATTAATTAAATCCTTTTGAAACGTAAAACGTAAAATGGGGGAATTGTTGACAATAATAAAAATTAAATTAAAATAACAAGAATGCAAATTAAAGTTGTAATTCAAATTAGAGAAAGCTCTGGTTGAAGGAATTAACTCAGCTTGATTCGACTACTGATCATTGATTCAAATATAGATTATTATTACTCATGAATAGACCGGTTATAGCTACTGAGACCCTCTAATAGCCAATCTCTCCTTAACTAGTCGATAACCAAGGTACGACTGTTGGTTATTTCCCTAATCAATAGACAACCCTAGATACGATCATAGAATTTAATCAATTGACAGCCTGAAAAACCAGAGAGACCCAAATCCTAATCAACACATATGATGATTCATTTAAATTAGATTGTTTATTCTCACAACACAACTCTCTGCTATGTTATTTGTCACAAGCATTAAATTCTTCATACGATGAATCCTTTAATTGACAATAGATTAAGTTGATAATTAAATAGTGGCCAATTACCTAATTAACAAACATAATCATGAAACTAATTCAGAGAATAAACAAATACCCAAAAAGTAATAAAACAATTAAAGTACAAGAAAGATCTCACATTAGTGATGAATCAAAGCTTCGTTATCCTTCAACCAGAAAAATAGGTTTAGTTCTTCATAGAGAGGAGAGAAAAATTAAATCTAGGGTTTCTTTCTTTTTCTCCAATCCAAAAATCCCCCCTTTTTCATAATAGATTCCTCCCTTAAATACTCTCTCTCTCTTCTCTTTTAGAATTCTATTTAAAATAAAATACTAATATCTGAAATATTAAATTCGTAATTACAAAAATAACTAAAAATACAAAACACGTTAAACTAAAAACTGCAGGTCCGCAGTTGACAGCACGCGCCCACGCCTTATCAACAAAGTTCTTCTGACGCTCATAATTTCTCCAAGAGAACAATCCTTCTTAAACATCATCTTTTAGCTCAATTTTATCATCAATCAATAGAATTGCACCTACAAAAGTAAAACACAAGTAAAACATTATTATTAAGTGCAAAACATCGATATTAAGGGAAGTAAACAATGCAAAACTAGTGCATAAATTGCACTCTAACATGTACATATGTTAAAATATTATTTGTTAGTGGTTTCATATTAGATTATGAAGACCTAAAACATCACGCTAGAATTTCTCCTGTCCAAAAGTTTTTCATAATTAAAAAATGAATTATTTTTTACAAATTTTAATCTTATCCTATGGTCATGTTTGTTCAAAATTCAAAGAAAACCTTAACAACTTGCTATGTGGCACAATAATAAGTCTTAAACTCTTAATGTCTTATAGTAAAAGATAAAATCCATTAAATCTAATATTAAAATATAATAAATCACAAAAAAAGAAAAACCCTCTACCAAATGGCAGAACTCAATCAGTGGACTGGAATCCACATTAATTTTGTCCTGGGGCCACACGTTGATACTTGATAAGGAAACATTTTTTTTTCTATTTTTTTTATTCTTTTTGGCTTTTTGCCATGGGGACCTCTGGAGAAGTGGAGATACAGCCGTTTAAAAGAAAATTTACACACACTTTGCAATTTGCATACACTTTATCTAATCCAAAAGACAAACACAGCAAACGTAAGGGATTGATTCATTTTCATTCTGGCAATAACAACATGAACGTGCATGTCCTTTATAAAACAAGGACATTTCTCTTTCACTCTTGTCACCTTGCTAACTAAGATATTTCTTTCCCACCTTCCTTGTCCTCTCTCATTCATTCATCCATTCATTTCAACCAACAAAAAAAAAAACTACTATAGAATTAAATTCAAATGATTCAAAATTAAAAATTAACATAAAGCATAAAATTAAAATTAACACAAAGTTTAAATTTAATAGTCTCCATCCAAAGCGCAATGTCTAATTCTAAAATCTAAACATTAATCTTTAGAACACAAAATTAAACATAATTAAATAGTTTCCATTTTCCAAAACACAAATGACAAAGTTCCAAAATCCAAAACACAACAAAGTTTAAATGTAAATCTAGATCAACTTCCTCCACGACTCCACCGTTCCTCGCAAGCACTTTGACAACTTTTAACTTCAATTTCTTCTACTCCAAGTTGAAGAATTGAAGCATATATCCCCTAGGAAAAAATTGAAAAAATAATAGATAATCGTTTAACTACTTTCTTTAAGCCACATTACAAATAAAGGGACATTAAACACAAACACATATGCCCAATTCATGTGTGTACTTGATTAAATATAAGAAAAAAAATTAAGTCAATTGTGGCTTATTTCATGGCATTCATCATCAAGTAAATTTAATAATAATCCTAATTCCTAGGTAAAACCATTCCAACAATTTCAATGTGTCTAAAATAAATGAAACAATTATAAATTAAAACTATAACAACTATTGTCTATTATTATAGTGTAAATTACAACCTAAACATATAATATGAAATTATAAATAATAATATATATTAAGAATTACCTTTCAAATATCCATAACACCCATATCAGCGCTCACTGTTTCCACCGTTGAAGCTTGTGATCTTACAAACTCTATAAAATGTCAAAAAAAAAATGAAATTAGTAACTTAAGTACATGTAGATGCTATTTATAAAGTTATAATACATCTTAACTTTATAAAGTATGAGAAAAATATTACCTTCTTGTAGCTCCATATGAAATATCTGCTCTTTAATATCTTCCTGAAGGTTGTAGACAGGATTAGCAAAAAGTTTAGCTTGTAACCAATTTTCGGTACATATCAATGCCTCAACCATACAAGGGGTCAAAGAACTCCGATATTCGTCAATGACGCGACGCCCTGTGCTAAAGGCAGATTCAGATGCCACTGTGGAAACAGGAACAGCGAGGACATTCCTTGCAATTTTCTCTAATATTGGATACTTCAATCCATTAACCTTCCACCAAAGCAAAACATTGAGCTTAAGATTGCTTGGATCTTCAACTGGGTCACTCAAATATCGTTCCACCTCAGATACTACTCTCTTGCCCTCATTCTGAACAAACACTTTCTGAGCATACCCAAAGAAAGGGCGAGAAACTCGGAAAATGTCATCACCATCACCACTAGGACCCTCCGGCAAACCAACCTCAGTTGTAAAATAAGGAGAATAACTTGTACCACCATAGCTGCCGCTAGGAACACTCTCACTACACATCGATGGTGTGGAACTAGAGCACATTGCACTGTATGCATCATAAAGCTCATTCAACAAATCTTTCACTGCTTTGGTCATTTCTTCAACTTTCCAACCATCATTGGCAAAAATGATCTCAAAAATATGTTTGGCAAAGTCCATTTTAGCTCGTGGATCAAGAATAGAGGCAACAATCAACATTTTATTTATCTTCCCTGAAGACTCCCAATATTTATCAAAATTTTCCCTCATTTGATAAGCCATAGCCACCACCCAAGGATCTCTACTTCCCTCTAATGCAGTCAATGAGCTCTCAATTAAGCCAATGGTATCATAACAAAGATTAGAAGTCACACTCAAAGAAGCAGAAAATAACAATGTGGCATCATAAAATACCTTCAAAAACTTCACAATTCGCCCTGCACTCTCCCAATCCTCAGGTTCAGGCGGGCCCACCCTCTTAACGTTATTTTCTTTCTCGATAAAATATGCCTCATACGGTTTATCCACCTCTACCATTCTATCAAATGCTGCTTGAAACTTCAACGCAGTCATCAACATTAAATAGGTGGAATTCCACCTATTAGGACAATCCAAAACAACCGTTCCATTTGGACATTTCACTTGTTGAGCACACTGTTTAAATGCCTGTAGCCTCGTTGTGGAGGATCTCACATACTTCACAGCATTTCGGATGGCGGCAACACTAGCATGCAATTCATTCAACCCCGAAACAACAATCAAGTTCAAAATATGTGCACAACAACGCACATGCATATACTGACCCGCCAATACAATTGCATCATCATTCCTCCAACCAAGTAATTGCATAGTCACATAATTAACAGCAACATCATTTGTACTGGCATTATCAACAGTTATTGCAAACAACCTCTCTATCCCCCAATCTTGTAAACAAGCTACAATCTTTTTACCGATCGTTTTCCCTCTATGATCTTCAATCACACTGAAACTAATCATCCTTCTGTTCAAACACCAGTCACTATCAATAAAATGAGTTGTGATCACCATGTAGCTCATGTTTTGAACAGAAGTTCATAAATCAGTGGTAAGAGACACTCGCTGTTTGTTATTGCAAATCAAACTCTTCAACATTATCTTTTCTTCCAAAAATAAATCTATAACATCCCTACCAACAGTTCTCCGAGATGGCATAACAAACTGTGGAATAGCTACACTACAGAAATGCCTGAACCCTTTGTTATCCACAAAACTAAATGGCAACTCACCCATAATGATCATTTTGGTGACTGCCCTTCTACAAGCGTCTTGACTCCACCCTTTAGCCAAAACCATATTACTTGCATTTCCTTCCCCACCCTCAGTTGTCAAGTTTTGTTGACTTCCCTCTTGTTGTTCCCGGAATGTCTTGTATGCAAGGCAAGCCAGTATATGATTTCTCATATTTGTAATCCCATCACGCCTTGAATGACATTGATATTGTCTACCACAATAGTTGCACTTGCATTTGTTTGGATTGTCCTCGAGCAAAGTAAAATGATTCCACGTCGCAGATCTTTTCTTCATCGCTGGTCTTTTCCGCTTTGCCTTTTGAGTTCCTTCCATTTGAACACTTTGATTGTCATCATCACTCATTGAATTCGATCTTGAGTGTCCAGACATCTAAACATACAAATAAATAATTATTAATCATTAATTCATAAATTAAAACACAAAAAGACTATTAAAAAAATCTACTTAATAGTTAGTATTACAAATTGATTCAAATAATTGTTAATTTAATTTTATGAAACTTTTTGAAATCGATATTTCCAATTTTCCACCATAATGTTTATATATGATCAAGAATTCAAGATGCATATTCCATAAAAGAAAACCAAGAAATTAAAGTAATTATTTAATTTATAAATCTAATTATTCATTGGCCAAAATAATATAATATTAATTACATATCCGTATCTTAAATTCTTAATTCTTATTATGCCCACATTATATGTACTTAACCACTTAATATTTATTTATTGGTTAATGGTTATCATGCAATTAATTAAATTGATTAATTATTTGTTGAAGTTGAAACTTGAAACTACTACAATTATATTGGTTAATTTTTTGTTGAAGTTGAAACTATTCTACAAATACACATATCATATGACATATATAATTATAATTTATATTGTAACATAATATTTAATTTTAATTTTTAATCTAACATTACTATTCATACAAAAAATCAATTATTAATAAGTAACAGAAAATTAATGCTGGATTATTTTCATTTTATTGATAACATTTAACAATATATAATTAACATTTCTCAAATAACATATAAAAAATAACAATTATAATTAATCATTAATGCATATATAACTATATATTATATACAGATATACCATCACTTAAACAAGTTCAAAAGCCGGATTTGCTGATTTGGTTTGGGCTTCAAGAGTTCAAGTTCCAACTTCCAAATCCAAACTTTCAACTTCCAAAACAGAGAGTGAAGAGACCTTTTGAGTTTTGAGACTGGAGGAGCCGTGACCCGTGAGGCGTGACCGTGAGGGTGTGGTGGCCGGATGTCAACACTCAACAGCCGTGACCCGTGAATGCCAATGGTGGAGACTCGAGTGGATCGGAGGCAGCTTGCCGGGTGGATCTTCAATCGAACTGAGTGATGGTGGAGTGGAGGATTCAAGGCTCGGATCCGACGCTTGGTTGCAACAGATCTGTAGATCGGGTCACGATCTTCGCGAATCAGCTTCGGCTTCGGTTGGGGTCGTTCTCGGCAGCGGTTGCTGCGTGTGGTGGCCGGTTGAAGGTAGCTCCGTGAACTGTGCGTGTGTGTTTGCTACTTTGCTGTGTGTGGTGAGCGACGGAGGCCGTGAGGCGTGAATGGGTGTGGTGGGTTGACTGCTTGTGCTTGACGGCTTGAGTGCTGGTTTCAGTGATTTGTGTGTGACAGTGAGGGTTTGTGATATCGTGAGGCAGTGACTGGTGAGTGTTTGAGTGAGTGAGGGTTTGTGACCAAAATGAGACTTTGTTTTGCTTGTGTTCTTTTCTTTTCTTGTGAATTATTGAATTGTTTTGTTGCGATGAGGTGAATACTTTGTGAATTACTGAATACTGAATTGTGAATTACTGTAAAATGCAAATTCGTGAGTCTGTGTAACACTGTGAAGTCTGTGATGTGTGATCTGTAGATTCTGTATTCTGTGAGTAAGTGAGTTACTCGTGTGAGTGTGTATTTGTATTTTGTATTCTGTTACTGATTTGTATTTGCCAAATTTTTTTTCTCAACCCGATCGGGTTTTCGGATCGGATCGGGTTTCACCCGATCCGATCATGATCCGATCGGGTTGAGACAATTTCACCCGATCGGGTTTTGTTCACCACCCGATCCGATCCGAACCCGAAATTTTTCGGATCAGATCGGGTCGGATCGGGTCGGGTCGGATATTTTGCCCACCCCTAAAGGAAACAAGGTACTTAAGTGGGACTATTTGGTCCCCACCTCTTTCTTGGGAATTTTCCTAGTACTTATTCATGTGACCAGATGCATGAAGGCTTTTTTATCCCTTAAAACTAAAATAAGCATTCTATTATTAAAATACTAAAAAAATTAAATAATAATAAAATTAAGATTTTTGCGCAAAAGGACTAAATGATGATAATTTAATTATTTGGAGAATATGATGATTAGGAGCTTCAACAACTTTTCGATTCTAATCCTTATGTTAAATAATCATGTTTGGTTCTTGTGTTTGCGAAAAAATTAAATATATGTAAGAACCATGCTAGTTAACTTTTTTTTGTTGTGGCTATAAGAAATGACATCTTCAAAGAATATTGTGGCCGAATTGAACAAAGGAGAAAAATTAAATGGTGACAATTATGATATTTGGCACCAAATAGTTCAATATGTTCTCGAGGAGCAAGAGACTCTTGAGACTCTCCAAAACACAATAATTGAGCCTGAGGAGCCTGAAAGCAGTCCTACTGAACAATACCATAAGGATCTTAAAGCTTATCAGTCCTAGAAAAAAAAAACAGTAATGCTCACACTACGATGCTGAGTTGTATGCAAGATGACCTTATGTGGGAGTTCGAAGAGTACCATATAGCTCATGAAATGTGGCTTGCCTTGAAAGAAAAGTTTGGTGGTATTTCGACCACTAAACTAAGAGAGGTCAACATCAAGTTTGACTCCTTCATAAAGCGCCTTGAAAAGAGCATAAGGCAGCATTTAATCAAGATGTCGAACATGATACGTGAATTGAAAAATGCTGAACATGTATTGACTGATGAGTAACAGGGTCAGGTAGTCATACGATCCCTTCTTGATAATTGGGAACATATGAGAGTTAATATGACCCATAATGATAACATTAAGACATTTAATGATATCAAGCGTCATTTGAAACTAGAAGATGATCACCTAGAGGCTGCTAAAACTTCTAGTCAACTCTATATGGCTAACTCTAAGCAGCAAAAAACTTCGGCTTTAAGCACAAAAGAGGAAGCAATACTTTCCAAAGGGAAAAGAGAAATTTGCCAGCTCAAGGGAAGCCTAATAATGGACAGCCATGAGAGAAAGCGCGCTGAACATATGAAAGACAAGACTAAAATGAATTGTTACAATTGTGGTAATTGGGTCACTTCACTCGTGAATGCACTAAGCCGAAAAAGGTACAACTCATCTCCACAAATTTATGTTGTAACTATGTGACAAGTTCTGTTTTTCTAACCGAATCTCGTCCTTTGTGGACTGTAGACTCAAGAGTAATAGATGACATAGCTAGAGAGCGTGTAGCGTTTGTGGAGTATCATTGGATTAGTCAAGGAACAAAATGGATATACGTGGGTAACAATTCAAGGGTTGAAACCAAAGGAATTGGCACTTGCAAGTTAGAGTTGTGTGGTGGCCGAACACTTTATCTCCACGATGTTCTTTATGCTCTAGACATCCAACGAAACTTAGTCTTTGTTACTGTTCTTCTTAAGATGGGATATCAATTACAATTTTACGGTGTTAGTTTAAAGATCGTTCTTAATTCAACTCTAGTTGCTACTGGTTATTTGTTGAAAGGTTTTATTGTTTTGGATACTAATTATAATTATTCCAATAATAGTTGTTTTTCAATAAATGTTTCTTCCAATGTGGATGTGAATACTTGGCATGCTAGACTAGGACATATAGGGCAAGAAATAATGAATAGATTAACTAAAGAAGACCTATTAGGCTCACTCGCTAATATTGACTTGCCCATTTGTGAAAGTTGTCTAGTTGAAAAAACAATTAGAAAGTCATTTGGTAAAGTTACTAGAGATGAAAGTCTATTGCAAATAGTCCATTTTGACATCTGTGGATCAATGAGTGTGAGGGCTAGACATGAAGCCATGTAATTTATCATATTCATTGATGACTACTCATGTTTTGATCATATTTATTTGAGTTCTCATAAATTTGAGGTATTAGATTGCTTTAAATCATACTTGAATTTAATAGAGAATCAATTAGCCAAAAGGATCAAAGTCCTAAGAACGAACCATGGACGTGAATACATTTCAGAGTAGGTCAAGGAACTATGTAATAATAAAGGTATTGAGAGACAATTAATTATTCCAAGGACTCCACAACAAAATGGTGTTGTGGAAAGAAGGAATAAAACATTACTTGAGATGGTTAGGTCTATGATGGCGCAAGCAAATCTTCTAGTTTCTTGCTAGGGGGATGCATTATTGACTGCCACTTATGTACTTAATCGAGTTTCGAGTAAGTCGGTAAGTTCCACTCCATATGAGCTATGGACATCTAGAAAACCTAATCTTACTCATTTGCGTCCCTGGGGGTCTGCAGCGTATGTTCACAACCCATCTCATAAACATGGGAAGTACCAATTAGTACCAACAACCAACAAATATATCTTAGGCGCGTCCTATACAATACGCTATATGCTATAGTTCAAGTTGATATAATGTCTTCGCTCTCTTCTTTGGTTTTAATCAAATTAGTACCAATTAGTACCATAAGATTGATTACTAATGCAATTATAGATGATGATTTGTTTAAGATTGATTTTTTATCCATGCGTTCCTTATCAATTTTGAAAATAAATTTTCTATTTAATTAACCTAGTTGCAGAATTAATATGTCAAAGCATCAGTTACTAATACAGTGCAATATTACCATGTGTGTTATATCTCACTTTCTACGCTGAATTTGAAGTGAGCGAGGATAAATTGACAATGTCCTTTTTTTATCAGAGCATTATTGATTTATTAATCATTTAATTTTTTTTGTCTTTTTAAATAACTGTTATTATTATTTTTTTTCCTCTTACCTGATGCTTATTTGATGTTTATCTTTTATCTTTCTCGGACTTTTCAGATGAATCCAGGATATGATGAAATGATAGAGCCAAATACGGCCGAATCGAGGCAATGTAGCAAAACTCTTAGCACTCAAGTATAATTAGGACAAGCTTTTGTTGGAATTTGAAGTTTTTTATGGCGTTGATGTTAACTAGTACGACGTTAGTTTGTGTATTTCGGTTATGGATGATTATTTCAAAGAATTTATTTGATGGTTGTGCTCTTGTAATTTTAACTTATTTTTCATTTACATGTATTTAGAAGAATTGTTGGGTTGAAATTTAAGAAATAAAAAAGATAATATTGAATGCCTAAAATTTTTTCTATTGGTAACTTTGAGTTATAAGTTGTGACCACCACACGACTTCTCTTGTATTCAGAGAGGTTTTGTAACTTCTATTTATCACTGCCATACGATTTGAGCAACGCGAGTCTACAATCCAATCATTCTTATAGTCAATTTGTTTTGATGTTGTTATCATGAGAGCTAATTCTTCTTTCTCTATAGTGAACGCCGCTTTGGCATCCCAACTATCTCGTTATTTTCTTAAAGTAGCAGCATTACTCTTAACAGGTTTTTTTTTAGATCAACAATCTTTCACCATGTGACCCATCTTCCCCCAATTGTAACACTCGCCATCGAACTTTCTACTATTACCGCGATTCCTCAAAGCTCCCACTGGACAAGAGCCTACTTTCCTTGGTGACTTTTCACCTTATCACCATCCTTTTTAGATCCACTATTGGTGTGCTGTTTGAAACTGCCTCTGCTTTTGTTGGTGTAGAGCACTTTCTCTTCACCCTTCAGTGAGACTCCTCTTATTTGCTTAGCCATAGCTTCTTGACTTAGAAGAAAATTTTCAAACTCAACAACAAGTGATGGTAGTGTTCTCCATCACTGTACAGTGGCAACAAACCCTCGGTATTGGGGTCTTAAACCGTGTATAATTATTCTCTTTTTCCTTGCATCCCCAAGAGCAGTTGTTGGATCTAACTTTGAAATTTTGCAGCGTATTGACTTCACCTTGTGGAAGTACTGAGCAATCCTCATATCACATTGCGCAATCGATGGGAGTCTATTCTTAAGAAGTTGCAGCCTTGTATCATTCTTCTTTGAATAAAATGTAACAAGAGTGTCCCATGCTTCCTTCGGTGTTTTGGCATCCTGAACGTGCTCCAGCATTTCTTCTTCAATTGTGGTCTTTAAAGCAAACATTGCTTTGCTTGATTTAATTTTCCATTTTTGCAAAAAGCCATTGGCATCTTTGGCCGTTGGTTGTGTGGCTTCACTAGCACCGCCAACTTCCCAAAGGTCTTGACCTTGTAGGTAGGACTCTATGCATGTTGACAACGTGTTATAATTTTGGTTGTTGAGCTTCATAATGCCTCCAACTGCTTCGAAGATCACCTATCATGCCAACAAGACTTTGACTATACTAAATAAGCTTTGATTAATAACCTTGTGGAGTACTATACTTCTCACGACTCAAGATAGCTCCACCAAGAACGATTCTTGACTGTCTCGCTCCAATATCAAATGTTGAATAAATAGAGTATGAAACTCTAATTATCCAAAGAAAAAGGAATTAAAAAACACACTTTAATAGGAACTCACAAAACACTCTCTGAAAAAAAAAACAAAAACAAAAACAAACCAAGACACAAAGGCTAATTGTCTTAATTATTCTATTTCTTCTCGGATGATTATACAAACATAGCACAAGGGGTATTTATAGTTTGGCAAATGCATTTTAGGCCACGTACTAAAAAAACTAAGAAAAAATTGCAACCATATACAACATTGCCTTACACGTTTGGATTTCATTATTTCCACTCACATTAGAAAACTATGTAACTTATTGTTTGCACTCCACTATTTCCACTCACATTAAAAAATTATATAGCTTATTGCTTCACAAGTTTGCACGTCATTGTTGTAGTGCATACTAGGTGAGTAGGTGTAGCTTATCACAACCTAATTTAGAAGTTTCTCATGCTTGGGCATGGATTTCAAATTATTTCTAACACATTTGAATTTTGATGTTCAGCTGGTGTTGTTTAATTTCAGCAATGCATGATCTGAGTAAATTAACAAGTTCGCAACACTATAGTCACTGGTACTTGTAAGCAAGGAAACCCCAAACAAGAGTAACAGTAGGTTTGAGAAATAAATGCTGCTTGGAAAGTGCCCAAGTCACAGCCCCGAAGACAAAAGATACTACGGTTGTTGAAATTTTGGACAGATAAGGAATTGAAAGGCAAGCCTGTGCGACTGGAAAGGTATACTCTCTCAAGATTAAGGGCTTGTAAGGATTCTGGGTTCCTAATTTGGCAATGATAAAGACCAATCCACTTTATCTTCAAAGCTGCCGTGTGGAAATAATAATAATAATAATAATAATAATTCTTCAATGATTTACCACCATGAGTTAATTTCATAATCCATTTTCAATGAAAAATAATAATAAATAAAATTTTAATTATAAAAGTGCAATTTAAAAATCTAAATAAATAATTAATTACCCGGAAATTCAATCATTTCATCACAGAGACAGAAAAAGTGCTCCAATTATCAATTTATTTATTTGTTTTGGTTCCACTCCATTGACCATTTGAGTTTGCAAAGCCGATCGCTCGTGAGACGCACGTGGTTAATAAAGTCAGCATTAGTCAAAGTCAGTTAAAACAGTTAGTTATTTTTGGCGCGGTCGTTTTAGCTAATCAAGTTTGTTTCAAAAGCTGATTTTCGGGCATCATTTGAGCATTTGATCTACTCTATTAACTGTGAGATTGAGAGCCGCGATCGTTGTAACCTGACTGTTCTATACAATCTTGTACTTCCATCGTATAAAAGCTCAAGCGTCAGAGCTCAGAGGGTCCTCTGTTCTTATGCAGTGTTTAGATCCCCTTTGCTGTTGGAATAATAATTTTATTAATTCTCAAAGTGGCATTTGGAGCATTGTCTCAAATTAGCAATTCAGAGATATGCTGAGCCTCCCTTTATAATTTTCCTCGGCATTCAAAATTAGTTACATTTACAATAGTTCTTAAACGTGGATTGGCTTTCCGCTAATGGAAACCCAAAACGATTTTTGAGTCATAGAATCTTAAGCATTTGGAGGTTAATGTTTATGGTTTGTTCAAATGGCCCCAATGAAGCTCTAACCTATAGATGAGAAATGCCACAGCCAAAATTAATAGAGACTGACTAGTGCGTTTAGTTAATACTTTTTTCTTTTTTTACCAAGTTATAATCCATAAATAAACTTAAAAAAGTAACAAATGCAAAGAGAATATTTGGTGAATACACAGCTAGATTATTTCATTCCTTAAACTTTGGATATATACAACAGTTTGCCTTGCCTCGCGAACTTACGTAAGTACTACTCGCAGCTTTCATGTTGATCTGATGGCTATCAAGAACTCAATCTAATATTCTAATGGCTCTCGTTCTTTGTACTTGAGCTGGTCACGTGGCCATTATCTACGCTGTGCTTTGGCTCTATCTTATCTGATCTAGAGAGTTCTGGAGAGCTGACTGAATCAACCTTCCAAGTTATCACATTTTGTCTGCATCACTGCCACTTCAGCAGAGCTAGCTTGCCATGCTTGCTGCATCGTCTTCATTGAGGCATTCTGTCAAACACTTCTGCATTTGCATCAAGCACCTAGTTCCAACATCCAGGAATCAATCCAAGGATTGAAACACAGTAAGGAGTCAAAATAAAAAAAAACATCCACTAACAGAACTTCAACATACTAGGAGGCTGAGCTATGATAAAAGCACAACTCAAAAGTGATTTCCATTTTAAATTCAATCAAAACAGCACCACTTAGTTCATGTATAACCAATAAATTCAGAAATAAAAAATGTAATATGAAGTCCAAAAGACAAAACGATGTCAAATGTCATCGTGCTCAATATATAAAAGATAAAAGAAATATTGTAAAGCCGTCATAAAACACCTTACTGGCAAGAAGTGATACCTTTAGTCTCATATGCCTTCTCTGAATTTGTATTGATGCATGATCAGAGGGACTGCATAAAGCAGGGGCAGAAAATCCTGCTTATGCGCTAACTGCATTCACTAAACAAGTAGACAGTAACAAAACTTTATTTCTATTAAATAAATTAGTGTGTAAAAAGTAAAAAGTCAATGTTCTTGCCTCGTTTGCTTAGAAAATAAATTGTGTGATAAAATAAATAGAAGGTAAAATAAATAGCACTTACGCAAGAAACGCATATAAGCCTCCTCCCTTTGCGATTCTATGGGAAAACAAGGAACTTCGTTGTTGTTGAGGAGCGTTGATTTGCTCTCCGCAAATTGATTCCACTTCCGGCTCCCCAGATCTGTCAATACTTTCAGAAGTCCCACTTGTTCCAACACTATCATGAAAATCAAAATGCAATTACCTGATTTGAGTGCATTCCTCTTCATTTGGTGGCAGCACATTTACAGTGAAAGTGTTGGGTTTAGTCCCGTTGGGATGTGCATACACTGGACACACCCCGCAACTGTGCACTTTGGGGCTTTTTTCAGAGCAAGGATACTGAACGGAGAACTGCAATGAGATGTTGCCGTCATTATCAAGCAGCCCAATATTCCAACAAGGAAAAAATCCAAGTATGACTTGATCTGAGTGAAAAGACTGCTCAAAAACTGAAGGGAGATCAGTTTTGGTTCCAGAGGGAGTCTTTATTTCAAAATGGTAGTAAATCCTATCCCGAGCCTTATGATCTTTCTCCAGTTCAATGACAATACAGAAGGCAAATCCAATGAAGCTTCCATTACAACTATGATGTGGCAGTTGAATAGTTAATGAAGATCCTAAACACTGATGGCTGAACCAGTCAGGAATTTCATTTCCAGGTAAACAAATTTTGATTACAGGTGGTTCACGATATTCCTGTAGCACGAAATCATGATTTTAGATGTCATGAGGAGGGAGAGAGAGGGGAGAGAAGAGAGAGTGTGAAAGAGAATACCTTTACATACATCGATAGTCTCAGTGATGCAATTGCCATACGCTGAATTCTTAGTTTTGAATCTGCCAAAATCTTCTTGTTTGCTTTGTCATTCAGTTTCAAGCAATTAATAAAGTTGAAATATATTCGGGAGTGATTGGATAATATCTCCAGTATGGATGTGTCTATTTCGCCTAGTTCTTCTAGACATGATGGAATCTCAGGCAAGGACTGGAGCTGCTTGCAATTCCTTGCATCTAAAAAGCATAGACCAAATGGAAGCTCTGGTAATGACTTAAGCCTATTGCAATTTCTCAAGTAAAGCCATCTCAGTTGTGAAAGTTGCTTGATACTTGCAGGTAAACTCTCAAAGTTATTTCCACTTAAATCTAACTTTTCCAATGAAAGTAGACTGCCAATATCTTGTGGAATTTCTATTATATCGCAGTCTCTCAAATCCAGTCGTGCAAAGAAGATAAACCTGATAAGACTGAAGTCAATACTAAACCCCTGCACCCATAAAAGGAAAGTTCTTCAACTTGTTTGAGATCTGCGATCGAGGATGGCAGTTGACTAATGGCTGACTTGCCTGCATGGAGATGCTTCAGAGACCTTAAACTACCCAAGTTATCTGGCAATTTACCAAGTTTATGACAATACTCCATTCTCAACTCTTTTAGCCCTTCTAGGTGTTCGACTGAAGATGGCAGCTCTTTAATTGCTGTCAATCTTAAATCAATATATTCTAAACGTGCCATATCCTCCAAGATTCCTGGGAAACTCTCAAGCTTTGAGCAGTTATAAAGACGAAGCCAACTAAGAGATTTCAATTTACAGATGCTAGCCGACAGCCTGTTCAACCTTTTGCAATGCGCCAGATCTAACACTTCAAGATTAATTAGGCTCTTGATTGATGAGGGAACTTCTTCTATCCAGGTTCTGGCTAATTTTAACACTTTGATATTCCCTGAAATCTTTGGGAACTCTGCGAGATTAATACAGCTGGTGAAATCGATTGTTACAGAACAAGTGAAATGAATGCGGGTAAAGGTCCTAAGATTTTTGCAGCCCTCCAAGCGCAACATACTGAGATTGTTTAAATTTTCAATTGATGAGGAAATGAAAGGTAAGTTTGTGCAGTTCAAAAGATACTTTCTCTCAAGATTTGGGGTTTCTGATAGGTCCGGCATCCTAGTGAGATTTTGAGAATTGCAAAGGTCCACAGATTTTAGCTTGAAAGCTTCCTGCAACAAAAGATAAATAATTGCTAGTCAAAGATTTGTACAAATAATTTTCATATAGTATATCTCTCAAGATTTGGGATTTCTGAATGGTCTGGTATACTAATGAGATGTTCGGAATAGGTGAGGTCAATAGATTTTAACTTGAAAGCTTTCTGTAATAAAAGATATACAAAGACTACGTTAATTAAAAAGCAACATTGAAATCAACAATTAATTGCATGCATATTGAAAGAAAGAAAAAAATTAATGTTTTAGTATTAGTGCAAAACTCACCTTTTTTCCTTCCCAAAGTTGCTCAACTTTACTAAAACACAAATTCAGTTCAACAAGGTTCGTTGGCTTGAAATTTGATGGCAGTGCCCTTAATGGACATTTGTCCCAATGAAGATATCTCAATTTTTTAGGAAGATAATTTAGGCCATCTGGAAGCTGCAGTTTAGAGTCTTCAAGCTGCTTTTCAATGCTCATAACTAGAAACTTGGGTACATAAAATTTGAGCATTCTCAGATTAGACATATTTGTGAAGGCTCCTGAGTCTAAATTGATGCCTTTTATTTTGGACAAATCGAGAAATATGCCTTCAATTGCATCGGTACCCTTATAAAAAAAAAAGAATGAGTAAGTCTAAAACCCAAAAGAAACATTCGTAAACTTTATTAACTAAAAGCTCCTTAAACAAAAACAAATTATGGAATCCTTGATTTTATTCTTTTAATATATTAAATATCTATTTGAGAGAAGAAAAATTTGGGGACCATCGCAAAATTAAACTAATAAAAAAAAAACTCTGAACACCGTTCAAAATTTCAAATATTTCTCTAATTTACAAACCTATTATCTTAATATTTAGAAGTTGAGAAGATAAGGCCTATTTAATTGGTATAAGATTTCGATTTTTTTTTTTGTTAGTCGATAGAATCCAAAATGTTAGTTCAAAATTAGGGAAAAAATGATTTTTCCTAGCTGTAATTGTACCCAAGTCAAATTGAGATACGACCCTTTTCGAAAGAATTTAGCCATCTTACAACCTCATTAAGGTACATTTAAGCTAAAAAACGTGATTGGAGGTAGAACCTGGTGGGCCAATCAGTCCATTTTATTAGCGACTGTCGCATAAAAAAAATTATACTCTAAGCGCACTTACTTTTTTGAAAAAAAAAAAAATTATATTGAAGTAGAACCAAGTGAGCAAATCCTCATAGCAATTACTTTGTTATGACACTTTTCACTAAATTTAAAAAAAAAAAATTATACTCTTCACACACTTATTCAACATTCCAAAATTGAAAAAATCTGGAGTTTTCTCCAAAAATTTAAATTTGAAGACTTGTTCTCTTGACACCCTCAGTCATTAATTTTACCTAATTATGGTTTTTATGATTTTGGTTGTTTTGCTCATAAAAATGCTTTTACTAAAGGATGTTCTGGCAATAATAAAATTTATAAAAAAAACATGGGTGTGCTGGTATGATTGGAAAAATATGAGTGCATAACTCCAAACAAATAAAAGATATATAAAACAAATGGAGGATTCTTACCTTTTTATGCTTTAGTACGCGGCGGATTTCCTTAGGATCCCACAACCTGCTGCGTTTGCCTGGCTCTTTTTCAGATTCTTGGCGAACAATCTGTCGCCCCATTTCTTGCAATATATCATGCATCTGCAAGAAATCGCCTGATATTGATATGAGTGACTTATCAATAAGGACATCCAGTCCATCAGACTCAGAATCATCAAGAATCCTTGCCACAAAATCTTTATCCTCTCCCTCAAAGAAACACGCAATATCTAGAAATATGCTCTGCACCCTGGGCGTTAATTCATCAAAACTAATCTTTAATTTCTTATAAATATCATGAATATCAGATTCACAAATCCGATTTAAGTCGTGCAATACTTTTCCCCAATGGCTTTTCCTCTTGAGGCACAGGGAGGAACCCAACACTTTAAGAACTAATGGATTGCCATCGGCATACTCTACAACCCTCTGTGAGTACCAGATGAGATCTTTAGGACAATGATTTTCTTTAAAAGCGAAGTTACAAAATAGCTCGAAAGCCTCTTCAAATTCCAATCCATTAACCCCATATATTTTCTCCTTCTCCACTCCAAATTTTTCGAGGACTCGTTTATCCCTGGTGGTTACAACAATTCTACTTCCTGGACCATATTGATCAAGCCCTCCAATCAAACCCTCTAATTGTCCAACTTTATTCACATCATCGAGTACGATCAACACCTTCATGCGTCGGACCCTCTCTTTCGTAAATTGTGGAATATTGGGACCAGCTAATTCAAGTTTTTCACTTAATATTGTTGAAAGCATTTGCTTTTGTAGATGTTCTAATCCAACCCCTGTTTCTGAATTTCTCCTAACATCTGAGAAAAAGCACCTACCTTCAAACTCACTGGAGAATTGGTCGAAAATAGCTGTGGCGAGGGTGGTTTTGCCTATACCACCCATGCCCCAAATTCCAACAATTTGGACAGTATCCGACGAATCCATACACAGAAATGGTTTAATCTGCTCAATTCGTGAATTTAATCCAACCAGGCCATTGGATGAGTCCGTTGAGACTGTTAGTTTTTCCAACTTCTTCAAAACATCTTCGACAATTTTGTCCAGAAGTTGCGCATTATCCCTGATATATAGGTGCAAAAATGCAAAAGCAATTGAGTCAAATCGGGTCAAGACAGAAACGGAGAAATGATGAATGAGAAATGAGAGTGACCTGAATTTCGTGGATTCATGGCCAGCTAGATGGGATGATTCTGTCAGTGCATCCCTCCACTTCCGAACCATTTCTGGCTGCTCTTTGAACTGTTGTTCGAGCTTACCAAAGCCGAGCCCAAAAATCCCGGTTTGATGCCGCACATCGGATGGACTTACTCCATAGAAAACCGGAATAATAATCTGGCCCTTCATATTCTTGCAGTCAAGAATCTTGACAAGTTCATTCAAGCACCATTTTGAAGAAGCGTAGTCCTTTGAGAAAACGACCACCGAAATTTTTGAACCTTGGATTGCGTTCAAAAGGGCAGGTGAAATCTCATCTCCTCGCCTAAGCTCTTCATCATCAACAAATGTTCTGATTTTCTTTCTTTTAAACAAAGCAACATAGAGATGGCAAGTAAAGATCGCACGAGTGTCTTCCCCTCTAAAATTGAGGAAGACTTCATAAATGCAAGAAGAAGAAGAAGAAGAAGCCATGAAGGAAATTTTAGAAATTTGGTGACAGAAACAGAGAATTAATCTTGAGAGAGGAGATGTGAGAATGAACATGTGGGAAGATTCTTGCAAGCACACAATAAATAATTGAATGGCTGGAGCTTTCTTAGTTTCCTGGAAATTTCCTGGAGCTTTCATATACATGATTTGTCAAGTCAAGAAACATAATCATATGATAATGGGGCAGACCAGGAAGAAAAGAAAATTTGATTCAAACAATAAAGGAAGAAGGAACTTTCACTGTCATTACCGCACTGTTGCAGTTTCTATTAAGATTTGAGGGAGCAAGTATTTACCTCAATTTTACCTCCGCCTATAAATTCTTAAGTGTTGAAAATTATGAGACCCTTATATTGGGAGATATTATAATGGAATCAAAATTTAAAATTTTAAAATTGTTAATCTTTAATCTTTTAAGGAAAAATTGAACAGCAGAGTAATTTCTAACATAGAAAAAGTTGTCCACGGTAAGTTATAAGTCTAGTCAAGCACATGCATGGAGCTAGCTAGAACAAGAGAACCAAAAAAAAAAAGTGATTATGTGCAAAACCGCTTGGTGGCCCAGCAAACGTAGGACCAGATACGTTTTTATGTCAAGCACATAAATGACGAAAGCCATTTCATTTCTCTTTTACATGTCATTAATTTTTGTAACACAGGGTGCCAACATATGCATAATCAAGTGAGGCAAAAGGGTTTCAATTATACTGGCAAAACATGGACAAGAATGCCAACTGAACAATTCCTTTGATTAAATGAAAAATAATCACAGAAAAAGTAATGTTTGTGTATTTTTTATAAGGTTTGAAACATTATGCGGTCGGTAAATCATTTTTTAATTGAATAATATATAAAATAAATAAATTATTTATAATTTTAAATAGTCCGAATTTGTATATTACAAATTTCATCTCTTTGATTTTTAAGAATTTTTCATAAAGAATAGGGAATAAAATGTTAATATTTAAAGTAACACAATCTCAAGTGTTGAAATTATTTTTCCATTAAATCCAACGATGACGAATTAAAGTCAGAAAAGAACAAAATTAGTGGTACTTTGCAATAATTGCAAGCTAACTTGACCCTCGAAAATGTGTGAAAGTATATTATAGGTTTAAAAAAAAAAACTTATTTTATATGGTTAAAAGAAAACTTTATATTATACTTTTTATGGATTCAGAAAGAAATTAAAGTAATAATAAATAATTTACGTAGGTCCTTAAAATAAAAAGCGAAATCACTTTTGGTGACCCAGTAAAATTAAGACTGAATATTTTTTACACAACAAGTCAAGCTCATAAATGACAAAAGCCATTTCATTTCACTTTTACCCGTCATTGACTTTTGTAACACGGTGTATGCATCGTCAAAAAGTGGGACTAAACTACGTTACAACTCTGTTAGTAACAGACCTGTAATCTCAATCGTTGGATGTGGAGCGAGAAAGATGGACGGTCAGAAAAATAAGAGGAAAAAATACCAAAGCATAGGGAAACCAGCTTTAATGGTTAATGCGCAACCGGACGTGAGAAGACAAAAGGACACGTGGCTGGAGAAATTAACAGAATTAATTGTATTTTAATCAGGTTGGTGTCGGTAAAGATAATGTCAATTTCAGTGAAATATCGGTGAAAATTGGTCGGAGTAGTACAAAGATCAGCAGGGTGGCTATCAAAAATATTGGAGAAACCATAACCAGAAAAGAAAAAATCTAGAAGTACGAAGATATCAGCGAATGGGACGTGGTGGAGGCGAATTGTATAACTGAAATTACAAATGATAGGTTGTTCGTGGGTAGATATGACTAAGAAATATGAGAGATATATATGTGAATCCAAGGCTGATGATGACAGTCTGGTTCCATCGGATCTGTAGCAGTTTCCTTATACTGCCGAAGAAGATGAACCTGGCGGAGCCGAGAGGAGAGCATTTTGTCACCAGAAGAAAACCGGAATGGTAGGTTCCATATATAATATCCCCTTCCATCCGCCGTCCACGTGCCACGCACCCATACATTCTCTTGTCAACTCACAGGTTGTTACTAACAGAGTCTGTAACCTAGATTGCGCTAAGTGAGGCAAAAGGGTATGATTATATAACTTTTAATGTCATTACTTTACTGTTATAATTTTTATTGAGATTTGTGCAAGCATTTACTTAAATATTATCTCCGTCCGTAAATTCATAAGTTTTAAAAATTATTAGACTGAGATATTATAATCGAATTAAAATTTAAAATTTCAATATTATTATTCTTTTAAAAAAAATATTGAGATATCATAGTCATATCACATAGAAAAACTCGTCCACGGTAAGCCAAAAGTCTAGTCAAGCAGACGCGTAAAGCTAACTAGAACAACAGAACGCAGAAATTGTGGTGCGTGCTATAGAAATTAAAGTAATAATGTGGGTGGGTCCCATAATAGCCAATTATGCAGCTTTCTCCTTCTCCTTAATTCTGTCTTCCTCTGCTCGTACACTAAATTCAAAATTCAATGCCCCTTAAAAACAACATAAGAAATCTTTTAGTTAGTTCGTGACCAGTTTATATATATAGTAGCAATTGAAAAAGGAAAAAGAAGAAAAGAGTTCATTATTATTAATACCTTCACTTATTAGGAAGTTGGTTCTACTATTTGGGTGAGATCAAGCTCTCAGCTTCAACATAATACGTTCTAACATTTTCTTGAAAGCCATCAATCATCAAATCTTCATACTTTTTTCCATCCTTTGGATCAATAAGTACAAATTTCTCATCTAAAACAGACAAAATAAAATCACTGTCCTTCATGGAACATAATGGCTGCAATGCCTGAATTGAATTGGCAAATGAAATCCGAGTCCAGGATTCTCTCACCTCATATTCTTTCATAATCCAAAATTCTTTCGACAATAATGTAGACTCTGAGATTAAACAAAGACAATTTCCTACAATTGAATACAAATATTTGGAATATTGGCAAACATTATCAGGTAAGGCTAAGAATTTAAACTTGTCTTTCGCCAAATCAAATGCAGCAATCATGTAATCACAATTGAGCTTGCAAAAACTGAAGTGGACAGTTCCATTGAGATTGGTCACCCGAGAACAATGATGAAAAAACTTAAAATTAGTTTCAAAGGCGTTCCAAGTATTGTTCCATAAAGAGAAGACATGCACAGCTACTACTGCTTTGGCATTTCTATAAGAATCAGAAAACCCTAAAACCTTGAACTCATCTATTGACTGAGCATAACCTAAGCTAACTAACGGTGTATCTCTATTAGTGAAAGGTTCATAGTCGTTTGGTATTCTCTTGAACTCTCTAGTTGAACAATGGTATATAAAGAAAGTTTCAGTTGCAGTTTCATCCCGGAGGGATCGGCACAACAAACCATTACAAGAACAGCAGATCCTAAGACAATCAAAAGAGCTTCTCTAATTGGAAAATCAAGCTAATCTTCCGTAATAATTTTGCTATCGAGGTCTATACGGAGAAGAGAATTTCTTCCTAAGCTCCTGACCACATCAACAAGAACCAGTGTTCGCCTTTGTTGGTTTTTAGTTTGGTGGATCTTGACGAACCGAGGATTAGTAATTAAAGCCCTGAACAACTTGGATAAACACTTGAATCGGCAAAGAGACTGGGTGGGCAGTTTTAACAAAATGTCAACAATGATATCCAGAGGAAGAGCTGCCATTGCTTCTTCCACAAGTTACGCAAAAGACTTTAGGGTTTTTTCAATCTCAATTTGGTAGCCGTCATGTTTCTAAAGCAGTCATATACATAAAAATTGTTAAATATATTATATTTTTATTCTAAAGCACTATCAAAGTGTTTTTTTCTTTTTCTTTTTTTTTGGGGGGGGTTTAATTTTGAAGTAGAGTTCTTGGGTTCTCTTCAAGCTATTTTGCCTCTATTCCCAAAAGCCTAAGGTAGAGGTTAATTAAACTTATAGAAACATTGCAATAACATCAGGAAGAAGCAGGTCTTGAACTTCGCTTCTAGCAGATCAAATGCAGCAATTTTGTTATTATCAAATACCCAATGACTAGACCCCCATCCAATATCAGATGCATGATGAAAATCACATTCCCCCCCCCCCCCCCCCCCCTAAAAAAAAGAATTGTTTTTCGTAGAGAAAACATTTATAATTTTTTTTTCACAAACAAAATCTCACAATTTTATAGTCATCAATATGGCTCAGCATAACCAAACCCATATAAACTTTTAACTATTTTACACAAAGTATAATTTACCTCAGTCCTCAGTTCGCTCTTATGAGAAAACAAAGACACACCTCTCCTTCGATAAACAAACAAGATTAGACAAAATTTTACAATGAAGAAGAAAGAAACAATGCATTCATTTCCTCAAAAGTAAATGAGAACTTGCAATAATTAAAGCAAGTGGCAACATAAGGTTATTGATCGAAAGTTGCAACCCAGTTGATGATAAACGTCTAGGCTAGCAAGTGGTGTTATTATGTAAAACTAATTAGAATCAGAATCAATGTACATTCGATAAGCCGGTCGGTCAGAAGAGTAGTAACCTTGGATCAGGGCATCAACTTGGAAACCAAATTTCTTGTAGAGATTCACAACAGGAATTCTCATAGGATCAACATGAAGCGTTACACAGGGCACAGTTCTGGTTCTACTTTCTTAACTGCTGCTTCCAGCAGTGCCTCTCCGTGACCTTGCCTCCTATGCTTCTCCTTCACTAATTAAGTTCGCCACAAAACCCATTAATTTCATGTCAATTAGAAGGGAAAAGAGAATGAACAACTAATAAATATTTCTTTGAGTACTTTTATCGAACAGATTGAGATTATGGCCAAGTAATAGAAAATTTAACAACGGGGCTAAAAGAATACGGGACCTGCAAGCTTGGTGATAGAAGCAGAAAGGGAAGGAGGCCATGCGTACATGCTGTAGCCAACGACTTGTCCATGAATCTGAATGTAAAGCAAGCTTTGGTTCTTCTTTTCCAGTTTTTCATCAAAAGATCTTGTCAATGATTCGTGTTTGTGAAAAAGCTTCTTCTCCATCTGACGATGCAGAAACGTTTCTGAATGATGAAAGTTGACCTCCGGAAGTTATCCTGGTCCTACGCAACCATCCTACATCACCATCTTCACAATCCCGTCCACTACATTAGTCCCGTTCGCTGAGTTTCTCTGCAGCTTCGTGACGGTCCCATTACTCTCCATGGCTCGTGGCTTGCTGCAACTTACAGTTGATCTAGCATGTATAGAAAAATTAGAAAAGAAGCTTCCTAGCCTTCTTTGTAACAGGCAGAACAATCCATGGAAATAGAGGGGCCATTTGTGGCAACGTAAAGAAGATAGTGAAGCCCCGAAGAGGCTAGCGCGTGATGTGGCATTGCATAGCATCATTTTTATGCTAATCTATAGAGCGGCCCAAAATGCTCGGAACAATATATAAATGGCAAAGCCCGCCCAAGTCCAAAACTACGTAACACCCTAAATTTTGGCCAACCATAGCATTATTTAGGGCTAGTTTGAGAATACTATAACTTTTAAAATAATCACTATTAGTTGTGTTGTAAAATTAATTAGTTGTGAAAAGAATCGGTTAAGTATTTAGTAAATCTTGTTTTCAAAAGTATAGTGAGTTTTGAAAGCAGTTATAGGTGTTTGGCAAATCTTACTGTTAAACTGCTGTGAGAAAACAAATAACTAAAATATATATAATTTAGGATGAAGTATACTTACACATATAAAACATGTACTTACAATAACTTTAATTGCATTACAATAATTTTAATTAAAAATAAAATATATATTATATTGATTTCATTTCTTTTTTCATCTTAAAACAACTATTAATTAAAAAAATCACAATTTTGTTAAAAATACTGATTTTGTTTCCAATTTCAGTATAGATAATTTTGGGTTTAGGTAATAATTGTATGGATATTTATGAAATTATATTAAAAGACAAAATTGATTCTCAAAATCATAATTTAAAAATTACTCCTTCTCTGTTTTCAAAATCAATTATAGAAGGAGCTGATTTTGACAACAGTAATTTTTATTTTTTTTCCCGAACACTAAAATTAGTTTTTATATTTTTAAGATCATTTTTAAGTCACCCCAAAAGCAATCACAAACGGGCCCTTAATATATATAAAATGCACCACACAGAGCAAACAAAGATGCTTCGTGACTAACATTCAAATTTTAGAATATCTTTGAATGCTAGTCATATAATAAATAAATAATATTATAATATGCATATATTTATATTAAAAAATCAGCATACAAGTGGTAGTTATGAAAATTCAACTACACATACCATATATGTTTTTAATTGGTGTATTATCTCAATTATATTTGATTATTACTCTGTAAAAATATGTCTGATGAATTATGAGACGAGAGGAAGAAATGATTGAAATTTTTATGCCATTCATTTCCACCATTTTATGAGTTACAATATCAATATAATGACACATTTATATCTAATTTATTGATGGTTAAACAGTAGTAGTTATGATTTCAGCTCTATAAAAGAAGCCTAATAAACTTTATGGTGAAAAGATGAGGGGAGACGAATCAAAAGTGATGAAAATCATCTCTTTTATATATGTATTCGGTTTTACTTTTCTTATCATTGCTTCTGTAAATTCGGTTTCACTTTCACATTGATATGTATATTCAAGTTAGCATAAAGATTGAGCGGTATGCATTTTATGGATGTATTCGGTTTCATTTTTCTTATTGATATATTCAAGTACTTGCGTAAAAATTGCTGCTAACCAAATTGCAAAGAACAATTAATATCAATACGATAATCTCTCTCAGAATAAATAATAAAGAATGTGCTAGATTTTAAGTGGACCACGAAAATTAGCCCGAGTTTTGCTGTTTAGCCGCGCCGAAAATAAACTATCATAACAGAAATTTGACCAGGGCTTGAGCTTGACTTACGGGAATCACGGGACACGGGCGTGATCAAAATACGACAGCGTTTTGGTTCATTAACTTTAAATACAGTTTCTATCTTTTGAGGGGGCTAAAACAAAGCCCCAACGTTTCGGTTGAAATTGCATCAAAGAGTGATGGAAATTTTTGTTCATCTGAGACTTTATTAATCATAATTAACTCAAATTTTAACTCTTTTACGATTAATGCTTGTGACCCAATGATAGCCTCCTATATATTATATTTTAATGATTTTTCGTTTTCACTTTTTTTTTTTTCCAAGTCTCTTGATGCTGAAGTAGTAAACTCCAGAATTATTGATAACTACTTTAATAGTGCCAGAGAAGATACACATACACACAGAGTATTGGACATTAATAAGTTAACTTTATACATTATCTTTAGTTGCTTCCAAAATGCGTCTAATTTTCTTCCCAACAATTCCCTTTTAATTTTTTTTCCCCAACAATTCCTTTCTTTCCAACAATTAATTCAAAAACCGGTTCAGTTCAATTTTAAGTATTCCATTTTTTAAAAAAAGAAAAAATTCAACCCCCCAATTCTTCCAAAATATTCGTAAATAAAAAATAAAATAAAATTACAAGTGTATAACCCATCAAATAAGTTCTTTGACATATTCAATTATTCATCCATAACCAAAATTCACAATAATCATCCATAATTATATAAAGTCATCATTTCAAGTAAACAACAACGATCAAAACTTCAAATCCCGACAAAAACTTGTTCTTATACAATATACCTAAGTTTGCTTAAACTTAGGCAAATTTTGCTTTACCATTTCATCATATCCTATTCCCGGATCCGTGTGAGAAGTGACAGAAGGAGAACAAATAAACATCAAATAAGCATCCGGGAAAAAGGGAAAAAAAAAGTTATGTAAAAAGACAGAAAAAATTTAAATGATTAATAAATCAATGGTGCTCTAATTTTTTTTAAGAAGTCATTATTAATTTATCATCACACACTTCAAATTAAGATTGTAATGTATTATTAACTAATGCTTTGGCTTATTAATTCTGCAACTAAGTCAAAATGAAAAGGTACTTTCAAAAGTAATAAGGAATGCATAGATAAAATATTAATCTTTAACAAGTTATCGTCTAGGATTGCATTTATAATTTAATCAGATGGGAGAGATTGGCACTAATTTGATTAAATTTAAAGCCAACGAAGAAACAGAAGTCACGATATCTACTGCAACTATTGCATCTAGTATGTTGTGTAGACAGAGATATCAACTCCAAAACAATTAATATTTGTTCTGTTAACAATGAAAACAACAACGGATGATTAAAACAACATTATGAGAGTCAAAATATAAAAAAAAAAAAAACATTTGAAAAAAAATCCAAATTAATTTAATTGCTCAATTACTGCATTTAATTTTGGTAAAACAAAACATCTTCTTTAACGTAAATAAATATATCCCGCCAAAAGAAAAAAAAAAAAAAAAAGCAAGTTAATATTTGATAACCATACTTATACATGAAAGAGTAAACCAATCAAATATAATATCTATACATAATCATCCAAATATTATGCAAGTAGTGGTAATTATAACGTAAAGAGAAAAATGTAATTCAAGTTGGAGTTGATACACCTTAAGTAATGATCAGGGACATCTCTTAGATTAAAGATTGGATTCGATACACCTTAAGAAATGTTGACATGGTCGTCTCTGCAAAGTCTCTTGGGACTCGGTTCCAATTCCTCTTCTCCAGAACTCGATTCAGATTCAGATACTGTAGCTATATCATCCAATTTTGAAATTTCGGTAGCAAAATTGAGAATGATAGTGTTGGGTTTGGTCTCGTTGGGACTTGCATATACTGGACACACTTCACAACATTTCACCACGTAGTACTGTGAGGAGAATTTAAATGGGACAACTGTACGGTTGTTATCATCAGGAAACCCAACATTCCTCAAGGGACGAAATCCAAGAATGACATTTGTCTTAGTCACTTGACGACGAAGCGCTATCGTCTCATAGCAACGAACAATTTTCCTTCCAGAGAGAGTTTTCATTAGAAAGTCGACGAAAAAGCAATCCCGTTCCTCATCAATCTGTTGAAGAACAGCACAGACAGCAAACCCCATTAAGTTTTGACAACAATGCTGTGGCAGTTGAAGAGTTATTTCAGATCCTGAACTTCGATTGATGAAAAACTCTGGAACGTTGTTCCCGGGTAACATTATGGTGGCGCCCTTGAGGTTTTCACGATGCTCCAATGGGTGATATCGGTTCAGGGGAAGAGAGAATTGGCGTAATTCCCAAAATAGTCTCAGTGACGCAATTGCCATATGCTGAATCCTTAGTCGTGAATCTGCCAAATTCTTCTTGTTTGCTTCTTCATTCATCAGTTTCAAGCAATTAGTAAAATTGAACTTAATGGACCAAATGCGATATTCCTCTCCAAAGGAATGTTTGGATAGCTTTTCGAGTACAGATGCATCTAGTTCTTCTAGACATGATGGAATCTCTGGCAAAGATTGGAGTCGCTTACAATTTGTCGCAAGTAACACTTCCAAATGTAGTGGGAGCTCTGGTAATGACTGAAGGCTATTGCAGTAGCTCAAGTCGAGACATTCCAGCCGTGAAAGTTGCTTGATACTTGCAGGTAGACCCTCAAAGTTATTTCCTCCCAGATTTAAGCATTCCAATGAGGATAGACAGCCAATCTCTTGCGGAATAGCCGTTAAATCACTGTAACCTAAACATAGGATTTTCAAAGAGATAAACCAGATAACAACGATGCAGACAATGACAGCAAACCTGATGATATGGATGGTAGTTGACTAATGGCTAATCCATGTGCATCCATGCACTTAAATTTAAAATTGCCAATGTTACCTGGCAAATTATCTAGTTCAGAGCAACACTCTAAGCCCTGCGTTTCAAGCCCTTCTACATTTTCAAATGAAGATGGCAGCTGCTCTGTAATTGTAGTCCAGCCTAAATTGATTCGATTTAAATGTTCCATTTTCTCCATGCTTTCTGGGAAATTCTCAAGGTTTAAGCACTTATTAAGAGAAAGCCAAACCAGAGATTTAAATTTACAAATGCTAGTTGAGACCCTCTTTAGCTTTTTGCAACTACATAAAAACAAGTATTGAAGATTAGTTAGGCACTCTGTTGATGAGGGAACTTCTTCTATTGCAGTCTCCGTTAAGATTAGATCTATTATATTCCCAGAAATCTGTGGAAACTCTGTGAGATTAACACAATAGGAGAAATCAATAATTATTGGACAAACAAAATGAAGGTTGTTTGGAAAGTGCCTAAGATTTTTGCAGTGCCTGAAACACAACATACTGAGATGGTTGAAATTTGTTATCGATGAGAGAACGCAAGCCGGGTTTGTACAGTTAAGAATATCTATTCTTTCAAGATTCGGCGTTTCTGATGGGTCTGGGATCTTAATGAGACATTGGGAATGACTGAGGTTAATAAATTTTAACTTGAAAGCTTCCTGTAACAAAAAGATAAGCAAAGTTTGTGTTAGATTAGCAACAATGAATTCAACAATTAATTAAACATGTATATTTAAAGAAAGAAAAATCAATGTTTTGGTATTAGTAAAACATACCTTTTTTCCTTCCCAAATCTGCACAACTTTATGACCATAAGGCAAATTTAGTTCAACAAGGTTCTTTGGCTTGAAATTAGATGGTAGTGTTCTCAATGGATAATTGCGCCAGTAAAGATATTTCAACTTCTTCGGTAAATAATCTAGGCCGTCTGGAAGCTGCACTTTAGTGCTCATGTCCAAGCTTCAAAAGCCTTTGGTATATAAAATTTCAGTAGTCTAAGATTAGACATATTTATTAGGGGTGTTCAGAATCCAATCCGATCCGCTCAATCTGTCTGATCCGTTGAATTTGATCCGTATAAATTCGATCCGTGGATTAGTGGATTGGATATGGATTGAAAATTTAAAAATCTGCAGTCAATGGATTGGATATGGATTTACTTCCGTAAATCCGTAGAAATCCGTGATTCCACAAAAAAAAAAAAAAATATATATATATATATATATTAAAAAATTATTATAAATTTAATTAAAAAATTATAAATGTGACATTGCATGGTTATTAAGCACTATAACATATCTTAACCATTACCCAATAATAATATAAAATGAAAAATAATTAAATAATCAAATATACAAATATAACTTGTAAAAATTGTAAAACAAAATAAAAGTAAAGTCACACACACTAGCAAAAGTAAAGTAACATAACGCCAAGTCCCTAACAATTTGCAAACAAAAAACCCTAAGCTTCCCCACCGTCACACACACTAGCAACACTCAATACTGGTTGGATGCACTCTCGACATGGATTTAAAGGACATCGGCCGCGTGATTCCAGCGAGAGTAAGCCATCTTCTTTCCCAAATCTATCAAGCAACTTCACATTCACTGGTTCCAGTTGAACAATTTCACTATCACAACCTTCAAGATCACTACCCGTACGGCTTCTCCTGATTCCCATCGTGGATGGATCCGTAATCATCACTTTTCGATAGGCGCAACAGCCCTGGTGAAGGATCAGACTGTGTTTGGTTTCTGAAATTTCGTCATTTCAATTAATTGTGGCTTTATTTGAACAATTTATTTCGGTGTTATATTAACGTATTATTATAACTTTATTTGAACAATTAAGCTTGATGTGTTATATTTTGAAACTTTGAACGTATTATTGTAGCTTTATTTGAATACTTAGGTGGTGCTTGTTTTTTTTGTCTAAAATCTGAATAGACCTGAATTAATCTGAATTCTGAATAGATCTGAATGTCTGAATCTGAATAATATGTTTGTTTTTTTTGTTCGAATCTAGGAAAACAAGTATTAAGTTGTTTTTTTTTCAACTGAAAAAGTTGAAAATATGTGCTTTTACATTTGTATCTTTATTAAATTTGAATATCAAATAAATAATATATTAAATACCACAATATTTTAACATTTATAAGTAAAACTATATTTAAGTGAATATATAATTATTTTAGAATTTTAGTATATAAAATACCATAAATTTCAAATTTTATCGTATATAATATAAGAAAGAAAAAACATGGATATTTTTATGTAAAACATGGATATTTTTATGTAGAGTAAATGTTTATGAGTGAGTTTTGGGATAGACATGAAAAATAAATTATAAAACATGAATATTTTTGACATTAGTAACTAGCTGACTTAATTCAAATTTCTCCATTAAGTAAAAAGCTAAAAAAATTGGCTTATTTTATTAAGTCAAAATTACCTAAAAAGTCTCATTAAGTTATAAAAACAAACACTTCTAATGAACTTAATTAATTAAGTTAAGTCACTTTAAGTTATTAAGTTAAAAAACAAACGCCACTTAAGTCTCGATGTGTTATATTTTGAAACTTTAAATGTATTACTTTAACTTTATTTAAACAATTAATTTATTTAAATTTTATTCAATTTTAAATTTAATTGGGTAACAAAATTATTTTTAGATTAGATTTTTTTATTTCATTAGTTGGAGAGAACTAAAAATTTTTAATTCAAAAACTAATGCGTAAAATGGTGGATTGCATATGGATTGAGTTAAATCCGCATCCGATCCGTAGACGTATGGATTGGATATGGATTGAGTCAAATCCGCATCCGATCCGCAGATGTATGGATTGGATTTGGATTGGATTTTATCAATCCGTGGATTGGATTGGATTAAAAAATTATAATCCGCAAAATCATGGATCGGATATGGATTGATATCCAATCCGTAAAATCCGATCCGCGAACACCCCTAATATTTATGAAGGCTCCTGAGCTTAGATTGATTTCTTTTATTTTGAAGAAATTTAGGAATATGCCTTCAATTGCATCGGTCCCCTTATTAAACAAAAATAAAGAATGAATTAGTGTAAAACCCAAAATTCATAAAATTTATTATTAAACGCTCCTCAGTTAAAGACAAATTCTGCTTCTTCACATAATTTTTTTTCCTATTTGATAAAAAATTTGGACACGAACTTGCGTTTATATATATATAAAGAGGTCATGGCTACCTTAGAGTAGTTACTCTAAGATAAAATACGAATCATAACCACACACGTAAAGTGATAAATAATAATAAAAAATATTATAACTTTGATTATGTGGTTATGAGAAGCGCTCTACCTTATAACGGTTCTAACATAGCCGGACACATATAAAGAATACCAACAACTATTGTAGAATGTGTTTAGCTAAAAAGTTTTCTTTAATTGTTTTTGGATAAAATTCTAAAATATTACTCAAAATTATAACCATAAAAGTCATTTTTCATGTTTTGTGGCTGTCGCAACCAAGTCAAATTCAAATACAATTTTCCTGTTTAGGTTAAACTCATAATTTTTTTAAAACTCTTACTTCGCTTATTCGGTTATAGCATCTGTATGGATTATATTATTTCATTACAACAATTATATCAAATAACATTTTCACAATTTTTAAATTTTTACGAATTTTTAGCGAACAATCTCTAGCCACATTTCTTGCAATAAATCATGCATTTGCAAGCGGTTACGTGATACTGTTATGAGTGACTTATCAATGAGGACATCCAGTCCATAAGTGTTAGAATCCTAGTCTTAGATTTGCATTATTTCTTTTTCCGTTAAGGATTAGTTATTAAGTTATTATGTTATTAGGAATTATTATTTTCGTAGGATCTCTTTGGCTTTGTATAAGGAATTGTTGCTACTTTAATAAATAATAAGAATTGCTTCTAAAAACTCTTGTTTCCCCTCTGGCCACTTCTTCTCATTATTCTTCTCATCAATTCGTCGCTTCTAAATTGCTATCTCAAAGCAGTAGCCTAACATCTAGTATTAGAGCAGTTTTTTTTCTTGGGCATAAGGACTATTAAGGAATAGGAAGAAAGGGTATCTCATCAAATTCAATGAGAAAGTTGACGTCTTATCCCAACAGTCCAATGACCTCCAAGAATTAATCTTAAGCCTCCGCGATCAATTCATCCGGTTTCAAGAAGATAGAAACAACAACCAACCGTTACAAATCAATAATCAACAACCCGAACCTGCAGGACATATTGGAGGAGCACTTGTGCAACCCCGCCATATACAGATGGACTTCCCGGTTTTCAGGGGGGAAAATCCAATAAGCTGGATCTTTTGCTGTGAACAGTATCAGCAATTGGCCGCCTTGCCTGAGACAGATGTGCTGTCACTTGCTATCGGACACCTAGATGGAGATGCAGTACCTTAGTATCACTGGTTAGAGCAAACTATGGCTAATATGACTTGGGCACAATTCAAACGAGCTCTAATTACTCGATTCGGAACATTCAAAGAAGGTGATGCAGTTGAGTCCATTACCAAACTACGATAGACTGGGACTGTTATTGAATATCAACGACAATTTGAATGGTTGGCTGATAGAACTCGGAATCTACCAGAATCATTCTTCATTATTTGCTTCCTTTTGGGATTACGAGAGGATATGAAAATTGGAGTGAAGATGTTGAAACCTGCTAGTCTCCTACAAACGTTTGAGCTTGCAAGATTCCAAGAAGAATACATGGTTGTTTCTAATCGTAGGATTCCACCTCGGCCTAGTATGAGCAGGCCATCGCCACCACTCCTTAATTCATCTCCCAAAATAACCAAAATTGGGGGGTCATCACTGCCCTCTCTATTAGGCCCACCCCCTCTGGGATTACCACTGTTTCGATGTCTATCAGTTGCCGAACAAATTGAAAGACGAGCAAAAGGATTGTGTTATGCCCATGGACTTGTATAAATTCAACCAAAATAACTATTCCAATCTTACCAAACTCTTGAGTTAAATTTATTCAATGCTTTATTTTAGGAAATTTTTTTCCAATGCTACTTTTCCATTTTTCGAGAAATTAGAACTGCGGTATATATAGAAGATATTGAGGTGTGAAGCGACATTAATTTCATGGGTTATGGGTTATGCATAATATATTTTCAATCCAAATTCCACTATGTAAAGAGGATTGAGAACTTAAAATTAAGCACAAAATAAACATAAGTAAATATATGATTATGCAACATAACATAAATTTTCTCAATTTATAACTGTTTCTGCTACATGAATTTGCACAGTTAAACCTAATTAAAGTCTAAAAAAGAACAATTGGAACAAGGTTTTGGAATAGAATGATAAACAATCAATATGATCCATTTCCAGTCATCAACACTAATTAACTGCATTTTTCAGACTCATGGTTATATTTGTCTAATATCATATCTTCCACTAAATTTAAAATCCAACGCCCCTGAAAAGCAGCCATAAGAAACTCTTTAGAAAACTGGTGATAAGATTAGATTTTAAAAAGAAAATATGTTCATTTTCCCTTCCTTACCTTTTTTTTTAATCTTTTATAACAAAGAATTATATGAAAAAGTATCAATTTAATCACCTTTGCCAACATCCCAATTTTTCTTTTATAAAATTTGACCACGAAGACTAAGAAGAACTATTCATACCTTCATCACTAAGGAAATACTTTTCGGTATAGCTTGGGTGCACACCAAGGCCCCTCGCAAAGTGTCACCCCATTCCGAAAAGGCCCCAGGGGCACCGAGATGGGTGGGCTATAGCCTTGGTAGGGGGAGCGGATGAAGTTCGTCCCCCAACGACTCCCCGCGGGCGCCCCAAGGTCCCTCGCAAAGCCTCGGTAGTTTGAACGCCGAAAATTGGGCATGATCTCGGGGACCACAAAGTAAAATGGCCGGTTTTTCCGGTTTCGGCTAAAAAGACTCCCCGCGAGCGCCCCGAGGTCCTTGGCAAAGTCTCACCCCATTCCGAGTCCAGCGGACGAACTTCGCCCGCGCCCCCCAACTAACACCCATTTCGGGGCCCCTGGGGCTTTTTGGCACCCGACCTTGGGGCACTATTTTTGGGCGCGGCTGTGTCCGTGACTCCCCGCGAGCACACCGAGACCCCTTGCAAAGTCTTGTCCCATTCCGAGTCCGGCGGACGAACTTCGCTCGCCCCCCCCACCAAGGCTATGTCCACCCGTCTCGGGGCCCCTAGGGCCTTTTGGCACCCTGCCCTTTGGGGCAGTATTTTTGGGCGGGAATGGGGCGAGGCTTTGCGAGGGACCTCGGGGCACTCGCGGGGAGTCGTTGGCAGAGCCCCGTCCAAAAATTAGTGCTCGAAGGTTGGGCGAAGTTTGTCTGCCGGGCTCGGAATGGGGCCTGGGGCATTATTTTTGGGTACGGCTGTGCCCGCGACTCCCCACGGGCACACCGAGGCCCCTCGCAAAGCCTCGCCCCATTCCAAGTCCAGCGGATGAACTTCGCCCGCGCCCACCCATCTCGGGGCCCCTTGGGCCTTTTTGGCACCCCAGTGGGGCTGTTGCCATGACTCTTAGAAATGTACCCCGAGGCCCCTCGCAAAGCCTCGCCCCATTCTGAGCCCGGCAGACGAATTTCGCCCGCAGGGGCCCCAAGACGGGTGGGCTATAGTCTTCGTCCGTCCGCTGGGCTCGGAATGAGGCGAGATTTTGCGGGGGACCTCGGGGTGCCCACGGGGAGTCGTCGGCAGAGCGCCACCCCCGAAACAGGTGGGCTTTAGCCTTGGTGGGGGGTGCGGGCGAGTCCGACGGACGAAGTTCGTCCGCGCCCCCCCATTCTGAGCTGGGCGGACGAACTTCGCCGTTGCCCCGGACTCGGAATGGAGCAAGGCTTTGCGAGTGGGCGCAGCTGTGCCCACGAGCCCACTCGTTTTGGGGCCCCTAGGGCAGAAAAGGCTTTCGACAAACACTTGCACTTTGTATTCTTGTAGATTTTCTTTGAAGTCAATAACAACCATAAGTTCTTTACAGTACTTTGTAATCCTATAAATTTTCTTTAAAGTCAATAACAACCATAAGTTCTTTACAATTACCATCTCTTTGATCAAAAAGTGCCACATTCCTTTAGAATTTAAGTGTAATCGAAATAGAGTTATTGGGCTATAGTGCAAAATGCATTCAGTTTATGGGTCGATATGCAAATAATTTGCTAACGTGGCAAAAATCTGTTATGGTCGTTAGTATTGTTTCTGGAAATTTTCCAAACACCTCAGCATAAAAGGGGCTTTTGCATAGCCTTTCGTGCGCGTGTGATTTTTCTTTCGTTTCCTCATCAAATTCTATAATTCTTGCTTTGATAAAAAGCTTGTAATCTCTTCTGTAATGTGTGATCAGTGCATAATCAGTTTGAACAATAAAAGCTTGTGAGTTTTTCCTTCAAACAGAGTCATTTGGCTCAGTTCATTAGTTTCTGTGTTCATCTGATTCCATTGCTCTTGTTCTCTGTTCTTGGAATTTTTCTTTGGTTATTTGTTCTCAAATTTCAACTGTATGTAAACTTTAAACTCTATTGGCTTATAATGTATTGATTAAGAATAATCCTCAGAGTTTCCAATTGAAACTTTCACGGGTATTTTAATTGTTTTGGATAGACAAATTGCACTAAGAAAAAAATTTGGCTAATTCAGAGGATAATGGAAATAACTATGCTTCAAAAGGCCAAAGACTAGAGAAAAAAAGAAGAATTAATTATTGATATACAAAAGAGAAACACTCTAAAATTGCAAGCAAACTAGTTTCATATATTATTTGGGTTTTGGAAGGGGTGAGGTTTTGAACTTTAGTAGTTCCTCTAAAATCCAAGCTGCAATTAAGCGTTGCTAATTGGAAAGAGCAAAGAAGATTTTTTGGCACCTTACTGAAGCAGACATTATGGCACGGTTGTTCATGTACAATGGCTGCTCTGATATGCTAGCTTCTCTGTTTTTGCTTCTAACTTTGCTTCAGTTTTGAACATAAATTCTTGCTTAAATAACCAACAATTAAATAACACGAATATGACTCGTGAAATCCCATAATGGCTAATTATGCAACTTGCTCCTTTCCTTAGTTTTGTCTTCCCCTGGTCGTACACTAAATTCACAATTCAATGCCCCTAAAAACAACGTGAGAAATCTTTTAGTTAATTCGTGAACAGTTTAAATGCAGCAGCAATTGAAAAAGGAAAACGAAGAAAAGAGTTAATTATTATTCATACCATCGCTTATTAGGAAGTTTGTTTTGCTATTGGGTGAGATCAAGCTCTCAGCATATACCTCACATTATACTTTCTAACATTTTCTTGAAAGCCATCAATCATAAAATCTTCATACTTTTTTCCATCCTTTGGATCAATAAGTACAAATTTCTCATCTAAAACCGACGAAATAAAATCACTGTCCTTCATGGAACATAATGGCTGCAATGCCTGAATAACTGGCTAATGAAATCCGAGTCCAGGATTCTCTCACCCCATATTCTTTCATAATCCAAAATTCTTTCCACCATAATGTTGACTCTGAGATTAAACAAAGACAGTTCCCTATAACTGAATATGAATATTTGAAAGATATTGGCAAACATTATCAGGTAAGGCTAAGAATTTGAACTTGTCTTTCGCCAAATCAAATGCCGCAATCATGTAATCAGAATTGAGCTTACAAAAACCGAAGTGGACAGTTCCATTGAGATTGGTTGCCCGAGAACAATGATGAAAAAACTTAAAATCAGTTTCAAGGGTGTTCCAAGTATTGTTCCTTAAAGAGAAGACATGCACAGCTACTACTGCTTCGGCATTTCTATAAGAATCAGAAAACCCTAAAACCTTGAACTCATCTATTGACTGAGCATAACCTAAGCTAACTAACGGTGTATCTCTATCAGTGAGAGTTCGTAGTCGTTTGGTATTCTCTTGAACTCTCTAGTTGAACAATTGTATATAAAGAAAATTTCAGTTGCGGTTTCATCTCGAGGGATAGGCATAACAAACCGTTACAACTTACAAGAATAGCAGATCCTTAGACAATCAAAAGAGCTTTCTTTTAATTGGAAAATCAAGCTGATCTTGAACATATCAACAAGAACCAGCGTTTTTCCTTGTTCGTTTTGAGTTTGGTGATCTTAACGAACCGAGGATTAGTAATTAAAGCCCTGAATGACTTGGATAAACACTTGAAACGGCAGAGGGACTTGGCGGGGAGGTTTGCAAATACATCGACGATGATATCTGGAGGAAGAGCCGCCATTGCTTTTTCAGCAAGCTAAGCAAAAAACTGTTAGATATAATATATTTTTATTCTAAAACACTATCAAAGTCAGGGATGGCAATGGGGAGGGGAGGGGAGGGGAGGGGACCAATCTCTCCGTACTCATCCCCGATATTTTGCGTATGTCCCCGTCCTCTCCCCGTCCCCGTCAGAATTACTTGAGAGAATTCTCATCCCCTCCCCGAATAATAACAGGTGATCCCCAAGGGTCCCCGATCCCCGAATAACTAATACATTTTTTGTTTTCGATTTTGAGTTAATCATATTAAAATAAAAAATTCAAATAAAAATAAAGTTTGAAATATATCTTACATTAATATCCATTACAAAAGTCACATATATTAAATTAGTAAGTAACACAGCATGTAAGGGATACAAATTTCTTTTACAAACTATCGTGAATAAATTAATAGTCTAATACAAAATTATTACAAATAAAATCGAATTTAGATTCAAAATTAACTTTTTCAATGGTGGCATGGGCACTTTATAAATGTGGACTATTCCATTTACAACACAATAGTTAAGTCGGAGCAAATCAAGAGCAAATATTAGATTAGATTAGATTAGATTAAATTAGATATTAAAATTGTGATTCGCTGTGGGCAATTATAACATCTAAAAATAAACAAAAAATAAATTTAAGTTTAAAATATTTAATGAATATTAAAACAAAATTTTTGGGCTAATAGAATTTACCCGGTTTTTTTAATGTCCTAAATAAAAATTTAGGACTTTAATTAGTTAATTAGACCTAAAAGTTTAATAATATAAATATTTTGATATTTTTTATTTTTATCAATATTTATAATTTTATAATTCAAATTTTATTATTTATTTACTAGTAATTTTAAAAAATAAAATTAAAAATTAAAATGGGGAAATGGTTAGGGGATGGGGATTCCACCTCATCCCCGTCCCTTCCCCGAATAAGAAATTGGATAAAAAAATTTTCCCGTCCCTTTCCCGAATAAGAAATTGGGTATGAAATTATCCCCATACCCTCCCCGAATGAGAAAAATCCCTGAGGGTACCCGTCCCCATGGGGATTTTTGCCATTCCTAATCAAATTTTTTTTTTTAATACTGTTCCGTTAATTTTGAAGTAAAATTTTTGGACTCCTTTCAAGATATTTTTGTTCTACTCCCAAAAGCCCAAGATAAAGGTTGATTAAACATACAGAAACATCTGTGATAACATTAGGAAGGTGCAGGGTGTTGAACTTCTCTTCCACCAAATCAAATGCAGAAATTTTGTTGTTAACAAATACCCAATGAATAGGCCCGCCTCGCATATCAGATGAATATCTCCAATGAAAATCATGTTCAACTTTTTTTTTTCCCCCAGGAGTTGCTTTTCACGGAGAAAACATTTACAATTTTTTCACAAACAAAATTTCACAATTTTTTCACAAACAAAATTTCACAATTTTATAGTCATCAATTTGCTCAGCTTAACCAAACTTTTCACTATTTTTCATATGGTATAATATAGCTCTCCTCCTCAGTCCTCAGTTCTGTGAAATTTGAACTAAATACTCAGTCTCGACATGTCATATGTTGAGTATGTCTTAGCACGACATGTCATCTGATAAACATTTGGAACAAAACCGACATGAGTCGTAATGTCGTTCTTTGTTTAAGTAGCTCACATGCCTGGCATGTGAGCTGAAGGAAATGTCTTCTCTCTAAACGACTATGTAAGAAGCCGTTTTGAGCATGCTTATTCAAGACACGTTGCAAGCACTTGACTGAGGCAGATTCTGTTATGTTAAGCGGGAAAAGCCGCTGAAGAAGGATTCCCAGAATCGGTTAATAAAGAGCTGGGGTTCTGGGTTTTGGTAACAGACCAGAAAATCAAGAGAGAGCAAGAAAGAGGGAATGAGAGAGAGAGTTTCGACTAAACTTGTAATCTCCATTTGTGTTTGTTCTCGGTAAACTCTTGAAAGCAATAAACTGAAATCACAGAGCTTGTTTCCAGTGGATGGAGGCATCATTCATTTGGTGCTGAACCACTTTAATCTAAGTGTGTTGATTTCTTCTTGGTTGGTTCTTGATTATAAACCAGTGAGTTAAGTGTTCTTGGGGTGGGTTTAGTCTTGATAGTTTGGGCTTTAAACACAACAAGTTCCCTCTTATGAAAAAACAAAAATACACCTCTCCTTCTTTGATAACAAATAGTTTCTCACGTTAAAACCCTCAAAACTAACAAGACTAGCCACAATTTTTTCATAAAGAAGAGAGAAACAATGCGTTCATATCCTCAAAAAGTAAATGAGAACTTGCAATAATTAAAGTAAGTAGCAACATAAGGTTTGCGACCCTGTTGATGATAGGCGTCTAGGCTAGCAAGTGGCTTTAGTATGTAAAACTACTTAGGATCAAAATCCATGTACATTCGATAAGCGGGTCGGTCATCAGAGTGGTAACCTTGTATCAGGGCATCAACTTGGAAACCAAATTTCTTGTAGAGATTCACAGCCGGAGTTCTCAAAGGATCAACATGAAGCGTTATGCGGAGCATTAGTTCTGGTTCTGCATTTCTTAATTGCTGCTTCCAGCAGTGCCTCTCCGTGACCTTGTCCCCGATAATTCTCCTTCACTAATTAAGTTTACCCCAAAACCCATTAATTTCATGTCAATTAAAAAGAAAAAGAGAATGAATAACTAACAAATATTTCTTTGAGGACTTTTATCAAACAGTTGAGAGTACGGGCATGCAGTAGAAATTTTAATAACGGGGGCGAAGATAAAGGACCTGCAAGCTTGGTGATAGAAGCAGACAAGGAAGTAGGCCATGCGTAGATGACGTAGCCAACGATTTGTCCATGAATCTGAATGTAAAGCAAGCCTGAGTTCTTCTTTTTCAGCTCTTCATCAAAAGATCTTGCCAGCGATTCGTGCTTGAGAAAAATCTTCTTCTCCATCTTCACAATCTCGTCCACTACATTAGTCCAGTTCGTTGAGTTTCTCTGCAGCTCCGTGACGGTTCCATTGCTCCCCATGACACGTGGCTTGTTGCAACTTACACTTGATCCAGCACGAATAAAAAATTAGAAATGAAGCGCCATGTGGGGAAAAAAGTCAGCGGAAATAGAGGCGCCATGTGCGGAAATGTTAAGAAGATGGTGAAGCCCCCAAAAGGCCAGCGTGGCGTGGCATTGCATATCATCATTTTTTTTTCTAATGCTAATCTGTAGAGCGGCCCAAAGTGCTTTACATAGCTGCCAAAGCCCACCCAAGCCCAAACTGTGCAAGACGCTAAAATTGGAGTCTTTCAGCTGTTTGGGCCAACATAGCATAAATTAACACAAATATGAAATGCACAGATACAGATGCTTCGTGCAGAGACGTGTTTCCTTTAGTGCTTATCATTTTTAGCAAACTGTCATTGACTTTCGATGTGGCTGCAGTCCGTTTTGCACAATTGACGAGTACAGTTGATGTGCATAATGTTGGAAAGTTTATTATAATATTTCGAAATACGCAATAATCGTTTAACTATATTAATGTTGGATTAATATGATGAATTATGAGATAATAGTAGGCATTATATTTTACAGGATAAATTAAAGATAACAATCTTAAAGGTGGGGATAATCTCTTAATCGAACTAAAAATGCAAGATACCTAAAAGCAAATTTAGCTAATAAATGTGTAGTACGATTATAGTATCTTAAAATATGTCAAAACTTGAAGTGCTGTTGTGTTGAAAAAAGTTCCTATACTTCTAAAATAATCTAAAATAATTCTGGACGTGTATGAAATGTGCTGAAAATAAATTAAATAATGCACAACAAATATGTCACAACCATCAAAAGTGACACAGTAAGTAGGGCCAAACGTTTTAACCTGTGCAATATCTACATCATTTGAAAAAACACATTGTTCAACCCCACAACGATAACCTGCCTATCATTATTACAAATCACAGAATTATAACCCACTCTACATCGATCTACATCCACAGCTACATCCACATTTAATTTATACCACCCTACCGAAGGCACATGCCACTTCTGAACAGATGAAACACCACTAAGCTGCATTCAGTTGCCCTCCACAGAGTCTACAGAAACAAAAGATTGGAAGATACCCTCAATCCATGCAACCACATGTGATGGCACCACTTAATCCTTCCGTTACAAATAAAGGCAATTCAGCATGCAATAATTTTGACACGTTCTAGATGATACTCAAGAATCTATAGTAATTTTTCATTACAGGGCGATATTCCAATGTCACAAATTATGATATGATGTCTTGATAATTAGTCTCAAGGTGGACATATTGCCAGGATCAATACAAAACCCGCCTGAATGATCTGGCTTTAAAGGATCTATATTGAGTAGCTTCCAGGGCAGGTTCAAGGAAATTTGAGGATTTGGGGAAAAAAAATTATAATTAGGCCTTTTCATGTTAATGTTTCCACTTGTAATAAATAAAATTTAACAATTATATTAGTTAAGAAGTATAAGAGATTTATTTTAAGTTAAGTAAAAAAAAAAGTCAATGAGAAAAGATATATGTATTTTCCTAATTAAGCGATAGAGAAATTTTGTTCTGTTGGGGCACTTTAAAAAATAATTAAGTAAATAACTATATGATTCCTAAATCAGCAATCATGGGTATCTAAATACGAGAATGTTTAATTCTTAGAAGTTTTGGTAACGTTCGTTTAATATGGTCTAATTATAATTGTTTTATGAGAATTCGTAAAATTATTGTTTATGAGTGGGTAAAAAGAAACATAAACATTATATGATTTTAGCTTTGGACAAAAGTAGCTTTTAAATTCTTTTTAGAAGATTTTTCCATCTTTTTCTGTCGCCCCTTTTCTTTTATGACTTTGAGAAGCATAATTTCTATATCATCTTAAAATTTATAAACATTGAATACCTCACCTATATCTATTGATAAATATTAGTGAAATGTTGGAGAAAATTAAATTAATGAAAAAATAAATTATATGTTTCTTTCAAACTTAAATGCTATAAGGCAATGTTCGGTTACAAGAAAGGGATGAAGAGGGAAGGAAGGGGAAATAGGGAAAGTTAAGGAAAGGAGAAGAGAAGGGTGCAGAATTCTATTGAGTATTTTTTGTTCGGTTTGGCATGGAATTATTAGAGAAAAAAAAAATCAACTTTTTTTTATCTAGATAATTTTACACTTTTTGTCTCCGATGGGTGAATGAAAAATAAATAATATTGCTTAGAATTTATATGATACCTTTTATTAAATTTGGGTTTAATAGGGCTTCACATTAAATTTGGGTTTATTGGAATTGTTATATGCAGTGCGAGTCTCAAGAACATAAAACGATGATTTTTGGAACATTACAGACATTTTTATATAAAAATTAAATATAATAATTAACTCATAATGTTTCTTAACTCCTTCTGAATAATTAATTATCTCTGTTTACAATAGACTTAAATAAAAAAATGTTCCTTATTTATTCGTTATTGTTTACTTTATTTACTCCGCCCTATTCAATATTTCACTATAGTACATAGTACATGTGTCTTAAAATTGATCACAAAACCGAAACAGAAATAAATTCCAAATGCTAATAGAAATTAACATTCAGCAACCTAATGCAATTTATTCAATAGCTTTCACCTTTGTATTCAATGTTTCACTATAGTACATAGTACATGTGTCTTAAAATTGATCACAAAACCGAAACAGAAATAAATTCCAAATGCTAATAGAAATTAACATCGAACAACCTAATGCAATTTATTCAATAGCTGTCACCTTTGTATTCAATCTTTCACTATAGTACATAGTACATGTGTCTTAAAATTGATCACAAAACCGAAACAGAAATAAATTCCAAATGCTAATAAAAATTAACATCGAACAACCTAATGCAATTTATTCAATAGCAGTCACCTTTGTATTCAATGTTTCACTATAGACAAAACCGAAACAGAAATAAATTCCAAATGTTAATAGAAATTAACATCGAACAACCTAATGCAATTTATTAAATAGCTGTCACCTTTGTATTCGATGTTTCACTATAGTACATAGTACATGTGTCTTAAAATTGATCACAAAACCGAAACAGAAATAAATTCCAAATGCTAATAGAAATTAACATCGAACAACCTAATGCAATTTATTCAATAGCTGTCACCTTTGTATTCGATGTTTCACTATAGTACATAGTACATGTGTCTTAAAATTGATCACAAAATCGAAACAGAAATAAATTCCAAATGCTAATAGAAATTAACATCGAACAACCTAATGCAATTTATTCAATAGCTGTCACCTTTGTATTCGATGTTTCACTATAGTACATAGTACATGTGTCTTAAAATTGATCACAAAACCGAAACAGAAATAAATTCCAAATGCTAATAGAAATTAACATCGAACAACCTAATGCAATTTATTCAATAGCTGTCACCTTTGTATTCGATGTTTCACTATAGTACATAGTACATGTGTTTTAAAATTGATCACAAAACCGAAACAGAAATAAATTCCAAATGTTAATAGAAATTAACATCGAACAACCTAATGCAATTTATTCAATAGCTGTCACCTTTGTATTCGATGTTTCACTATAGTACATAGTACATGTGTCTTAAAATTGATCACAAAACCGAAACAGAAATAAATTCCAAATGCTAATAGAAATTAACATCGAACAACCTAATGCAATTTATTCAATAGCTGTCACCTTTGTATTCGATGTTTCACTATAGACAAAACCGAAACAGAAATAAATTCCAAATGCTAATAGAAATTAACATCGAACAACCTAATGCAATTTATTCAATAGCTGTCACCTTTGTATTCGATGTTTCACTATAGACAAAACCGAAACAGAAATAAATTCCAAATGCTAATAGAAATTAACATTGAACAACCTAATGCAATTTATTCAATAGCTGTCACCTTTGTATTCGATGTTTCACTATAGTACATAGTACATGTGTCTTAAAACTAATCACAAAACTGAAACAGAAATAAATTCCAAATGCTAATAGAAATTAACATCGAACAACCTAATGCAATTTATTCAATAGCTGTCACCTTTGTATTCGATGTTTCACTATAGTACATAGTACATGTGTCTTAAAACTAATCACAAAACTGAAACAGAAATAAATTCCAAATGCTAATAGAAATTAACATCGAACAACCTAATGCAATTTATTCAATAGCTGTCACCTTTGTATTCGATGTTTCACTATAGTACATAGTACATGTGTCTTAAAATTGATCACAAAACCGAAACAGAAATAAATTCCAAATGCTAATAGAAATTAACATCGAACAACCTAATGCAATTTATTCAATAGCTGTCACCTTTGTATTCGATGTTTCACTATAGTATATAGTACATGTGTCTTAAAATTGATCACAAAACCGAAACAAAAATAAATTCCAAATGCTAATAAAAATTAACATCGAACAACCTAATGCAATTTATTCAATAGCTGTCACCTTTGTATTCAATGTTTCACTATAGACAAAACCGAAACAGAAATAAATTCCAAATGTTAACAGAAATTAACATCGAACAACCTAATGCAATTTATTCAATAGCTGTCACCTTTGTATTCGATGTTCCACTATAGTACATAGTACATGTGTCTTAAAACTGATCACAAAACCGAAACAGAAATAAATTCCAAATGCTAATAGAAATTAACATCGAACAACCTAATGCAATTTATTCAATAGCTGTCACCTTTGTATTCGATGTTTCACTATAGTACATAGTACATGTGTCTTAAAATTGATCACAAAACCGAAACAGAAATAAATTCCAAATGCTAATAGAAATTAACATCGAACAACCTAATGCAATTTATTCAATAGCTGTCACCTTTGTATTCGATGTTTCACTATAGTACATAGTACATGTGTTTTAAAATTGATCACAAAACCGAAACAGAAATAAATTCCAAATGCTAATAGAAATTAACATCGAACAACCTAATGCAATTTATTCAATAGCTGTCACCTTTGTATTCGATGTTTCACTATAGTACATAGTACATGTGTCTTAAAATTGATCACAAAACCGAAACAGAAATAAATTCCAAATGTTAATAGAAATTAACATCGAACAACCTAATGCAATTTATTCAATAGCTGTCACCTTTGTATTCGATGTTTCACTATAGTACATAGTACATGTGTCTTAAAATTGATCACAAAACCGAAACAGAAATAAATTCCAAATGCTAATAGAAATTAACATCGAACAACCTAATGCAATTTATTCAATAGCTGTCACTTTTGTATTCGATGTTTCACTATAGTACATAGTACATGTGTCTTAAAATTGATCACAAAACCGAAACAGAAATAAATTCCAAATGCTAATAGAAATTAACATCAAACAACCTAATGCAATTTATTCAATAGCTGTCACCTTTGTATTCGATGTTTCACTATAGTACATAGTACATGTGTTTTAAAATTGATCACAAAACCGAAACAGAAATAAATTCCAAATGCTAATAGAAATTAACATCGAACAACCTAATGCAATTTATTCAATAGCTGTCACCTTTGTATTCGATGTTTCACTATAGTACATAGTACATGTGTTTTAAAATTGATCACAAAACCGAAACAGAAATAAATTCCAAATGCTAATAGAAATTAACATCGAACAACCTAATGCAATTTATTCAATAGCTGTCACCTTTGTATTCAATGTTTCACTATAGTACATCGTACATGTGTCTTAAAATTGATCACAAAACCGAAACAGAAATAAATTCCAAATGCTAATAGAAATTAACATCGAGCAACCTAATGCAATTTATTTCATAGCTGTCACCTTTGTGCGGGTCACAATTAAAAACAACCAATGGATAATAAGTTAGAGGGGGAAGGTTGTTGCCTTGTGCGGTGTCAGAAATTGAAAGCGTGGAAGAGGAAAGGGATTCAACATTTAAGAAGTTCAGAGTAATTAATCTCATTCACATCATATGATTATTAAGTGAATAATAAATTTTCACAATTTTCAAAATATTTTATTAACTGAAAGTCTAAAACTACACTTATCATTCATCAGTGCATATCATATCACTTAAAAAAAATTGAGATGATTTTTTATTGCTCAAGAAATTATTATGATGCAACTTTTACGAGGCGCAGTTTCAATGTCACAATTTATAATAAGCTTTTATGAAAGGTGTGGTCTAAAAGAACAGTAAATAGATAACTAATTAAAAAGAAAGAGCAAAACAAGCATAAATGCAGTCAATTCGTTTTGTCTTTCTTGCAAGTGAATTTGCTGGCTTCATATTCTAGGAACGCATTTTATAACAGGTTTTACTTTGATAAATGGCTAGGATTGGATCTAGAATAATTAAATACCTATAAGATTGCGAAATGCATTGAATAGCTGAATTTAGATAACATAATACTACTATATACTCATCAGTTGGTGCGTTAGAAATTAAGAATTAATCAGCATCTATTCTATTTGCAACCAACAATGACAAAATTACAAATTATTTAGTTAGTTATTAATTTGCAATAAATTTTAAACAAAAAATAGAAAACATTAACCCCTAAAACATACAACACTCTTTGCTGGATCCCGTTACATTTATTCTTTTAATAAAAGCGGATATTTTATTTCAGAATTCAGTTTACATATAACTTTCCAAAAAACTAGGATAATCTTCCAACCAAACTAAAGACTATGAACATTTAAGAGCAAATTTAGATAATACTATTAGAAAAACAAACACAGTGAGATAACAATTTAAATAGTAGCTAATTTAAACAACAATGTAAACCAGCAATCGGAAACAACAAATAAAGAACATAAGAGAAAGGAAACTGAAACAGAAATATAAAACCGAGGCCTGCAGAGGACAATTTCCTTAAAACAGATTTACCATCTCTTGGAATGCTTTAGGTTTGCTAGTATCTATTTCCTAGGATACAACGAGCACGAATTTCCGGTCAAGTACAGACAGGTAATTCCGACGAACCACAACAGCTGCAAACTCGATCAGGAAAAACAGACGAAGAAGGAGGGAAGAAAAATAACAAGTGCTGATTTCAGTGTCTCAAAAAACAAAAAAGGAGGTGCCTTTTATAGTCATGTGAGGATGTAACAGCTGCTTTGTATTGAATTTCCGAATTCAATATATGTTATTAAATTGTTGTAACAGCCATTGAACTTAAACAATTCAATTCAAAAATTGCATTGCATAACAGCATGAAATAATTGTAAAACTGTTACAACTCGTTTGAATTCAAAGAGGTGTGAACTGTTACACAAAAAATTCAAAAGGAAATTAAAAACGTGCCATGCAAGCTTAGGTGATTTTGGGCTGACATTCGCGTACGCAGGACGCACACGAGTTCAACCAAATTGGTCTTGAATTCGCACCCCCCCTGCGCACGCGCGTGTGGAGAGAGCTTCTATCCTTATAATTCTTATTCATGCATGGTTAAGTGTTTATATATAAACACTAATCCCTAGGCTTCTTTTTCCCATGTGGGATAAGTCTCATTTCTTTTCAAATTTCCAACTTCAAAGGTGAACTTTGAGAGACAATTTCTCATTCACCCAAGCACCATTTTGAGAAAATAAAATTATATTTTTGAAGTATTAACGGAATAGAATCCGAACCTCACAAGAATTCTCACTTTCTCTAAGTGGGACCCACTCAAAATGTGCCCTTAAAATAACATGATATGCTATCTTTTCAACAATCCCCCACATGAATGAAAATTGGCAGTAAAAACAGGAAAACCGCTAAATTTTGACATCAAAACCATTTTTGACTTTAATAATCGAGTTTATTGGATTGATACCTAGCACAGGATAGGTAGGTGTTATCCTTTGAACCTTCCCTTGTAATAATTTAATTACTTTACTAGCTGATCAGTAGACGCGATGTCTTTGAACTGTTCTGCCATTAATGTAAACGATCATATATTACACATAGGTATTTCTCCTAACATTGTTGAGTTCTCATGGTTATGTTCGTTTTGGCCTTGAACATCTACCTGGTTTTGCAAGAGTTTCTAAGAGCTGAACCTATAATAGCTCCCTTTGAAGCGGCCCCACTTCTCTCTTACATAAGTGATATCTTAATTAAGAGTAACCCGCATTATTCCGCTTGAATTTTCCGACGCATAAGAATCATTAAGAGCCTAGCTCAACCTTATTCCCCACGGGCATCACTGTTTCATCATAGGAATGGTCAATGAGGTAATCTTCTCAAGAGAATGACCCCCACAGTGATCCAACTTTAGTCTTTAACAAATAGGTTGTCCTATTGAACCTAGATCTTGGGATCTCCAGTCAACTAGGTTGGGTTTTCCTTCGTTATTGACTAATCATTTTATGGGTTTTAATCCCATTCCCCTCGATGATTTTTCTACTAGCTCTCTATTTAACCCTTTAGTTAGTGGATCCACAATGTTATCCTTTGACCTCACATAGTCAATAAAAATAACTTCAGTAGAAATAAGTTGTCTAATGGTATTATGTTTACGACGTATGTGTTTAGACTTACTATTATACATATTACTTTGTGCCCTACCGATAGCTGATTGACTATCGCAATGTATACAAATTGTAGGCACAAAATTGGCCACTTTGGAATACCTTATAAAAAATTGCGTAGCCATTCTGCTTCTTTACCACATTTATCTAATGCAATGAATTTAGATTCCATTGTAGATTTGGCAATTACTGTCTGTTTAGAAGATCTCCATGATACAACTGCACCTGCTAGTGTAAACACATGGCCGCTAGTAGATTTTGAATCTTTTACATCTGATATCTAGTTAGCATAACTAAATCCTTCTAATAATTCTGGAAACCTAGTATAGTGTAGTCCATAATTACGAGTGTATCAAAGATACCTAAGTACTCTTACGATAGCTTTCTAGTGATCAGTTCCTGGATTACTCGTATATCTACTAAGTTTGCTTACTGTATAGGCTAGATCTGGTCTGGTACAATTTGTTAAGTATATCAAACTACCTATTATTCTAGCATATTCAACTTGAGAAATACCCTCTCCTCTGTTTTTCGATAGATGGATACTCGTATCTAATAGAGTTTTAGACATAGTATTATCATCTTTATTAAATTTCCCAAGAATTTTATCTACATAATGAGTTTGACTTAGAATAAGTCCATTAGAAGCCCTTGAGATTTTAATTCCCAAAATGACATCTGCAAGACCTATGTCTTTCATGTCAAACTTAGATTTCAACATATTCTTGATAGATTTAATCATGTTATCATCACTCCCAACAATGAGCATGTTATCAACATATAAACATAAAATGACATAGCCATTATCTGTTTTTTTGACATAAATACATTTGTCACACTCGTTGATCTTAAAGCCACTTGTGATCATTGTATGATCAAATTTCTCATGCCATTGTTTCGGTGCTTGTCCTGAAGCTATAAAACCTTCAGATTGCTCCATGTAGATTTCTTCATCTAAATCTCCATTTAGAAAAGCCGTCTTTACATCCATTTGATGTATCTCGAGATTGCGCAAAGCTGCAATTGCTATTATCATCCGAATGAAATTTATTCTCGTAACAGGAGAATAAGTATCAAAGTAATCAGACCTTTTCGTTGCCTATAACCTTTAATTACAAGCCTAGCCTTGTACTTATCGATTGATCCATCGGCTTTAATTTTCCTTTTGAAAATTCACTTATACCCTAAAGGTTTACATCCTAGAGGAAGATCTACTAGCTCCCAAGTATGATTATGTAAAATGGATTCAACTTCACTGTTAATCACTTCTTTCCATAAAGTGCCTTCAGCTGAAGTTACACCCTCTTTGAAGCTTTGAAGTTCACTTTCTAGCAAATACGTCAGAAAGTCTGGACCAAAAAACTTTTCTATTCTAGCTCTTTTGCTACGTCTAACCTCAATTTCTTGTTGTTGTTGTTGTTCTTCTTCTGATGCTTCATCATTTCTTCATTTTCAATTGTTGTTTCATGAAATTGTCGCAATTCTCTCGATTCCACTCTAGAATTGCAAAGAAACACATGTTCAAAAAACGATGCATTTCTTGATTCTATTATCGTATTTTTGTGGACATCTGGAACTTTAGACTCATGCACCAAAAATCGATAAGCACTACTGTTTTGTGCATAACCAATGAAAATGCAGTCAACAGGTTTTGGTCATATTTTCACTTTTTTATTTGAAGGAACCACTGCTTTAGCAAGACACCCCCACACTTATAAGAATTTATATGAAGGTGCTCTACCTTTTCATAGCTCATACATGGTTTTATCTTCTTGCTTTCGGGGTATCTTATTTAACAAATAATTAGCTGACAAAACAGCTTCTTCCCACATATTCTGAGGTAACCCAGAACTTATCAAAATTGCATTCATCATTTTCTTTAAAGTTCGATTCTTTCGTTCTGCAATCCCATTAGATTGAGGTGAATATGGAGCTGTGACTTGATGTATGATTCCACTTTGTTCACATAGTGACATAAACGGAATAACATACTCACCACCACGGTCACTCTTTAATTCTTTGATTTTTCTATTCAGTTAATTCTCAACTTTATTTTTGTAGAGAATAAACTTTTCCAAAGCTTCATATTTACTTTTCAATAAATATACATAGCAATATTTTGTGCAATCATCTATAAAGGTAATAAAATATTTATTACCACCTCTTGTTTGAATGGATTTAAAATCACAAATATCACTATGTATTAAATCAAGTGGTTCGGTGTTTCTTTTAATTATTTGGAAAGATGACCTAGCTAGTTTTGCCTCAACACAAGTTTCACACTTATGTTTCAAATTAATTTGGAAATTGGGAATATTCTTCTTGTTAAATAATTTACGCAAAGAATTAAAATTAACATGTCCTAATTTACCATGCCAAAAATCAGAAGACTCAAGCAAATAAGCAGAAGAACTAGCTTTATTATTAATTGTTGGTTTCAGAGTCATTATATTGAGCTTAAATAGCCCATCATTAATATAACCCTTTCCCACATACATCCCATTTTTTTGATAAAACTACCCTATCTGACTCAAACACCATTTGGAAACCAAGTTTGTTCAGCAGTGATCCAGACACCAAGTTCTTCCAAATTTCTGGCACATAAAGCACATCGTTCAGAGTCAGTTCTTTCTCAGACGTCATCTTCAAAATCACCTTCCCTTGACCCTCAATCTCAGACATAGCCGAATTCCCCATGAATAGCTTCTCTTCATTGCTAACTGCTTCAAATGAAGTGAACAACCCTTTGTCCGAGCAAACATGTCTAGTTGCTCCCGTATCAATCCACCATTCTCTTGGATTAGAGCCAACCAGATTCACTTCTGAAACCACTGCAGAGAAGTTTATGTCTAAAACATGTTGAGTGATGTTTTCCACTACATTCGCCTCTCGCTTCTTTTTAGGCAACCTGCAATCCGAAGCCTTGTGACCCATCTTATCACAATTAAAACATTTTCCTTGAAATTTTGTTTGCTTCTTGGAAATTCCTCCTTTCGGACCCAATTTTTATTTTTATTTTTATTTTTAGGTCCATGTTCAACAAAATTTACCTTTGCCATAGAAATAGCCCCTATTCTTTCTACATTTTTGTTATCTTCCTCAATTCTGAGCTTAACAACCAGCCCTTCAATATTCATCTCCTTTCATTTATGCTTCAAATAGCTCTTGAAATCTTCCAAGCAGGAGGCAATTTTTCAATAATTGCGGCAACTTGAAAAGTTTCACTTAGATGTATCCCTTCTGCAAGGATTTCAGATAATATAATTTGAAGCTCTTGTACTTGACTATTATAGTTTTAGAATCCACCATTTTATAATCTAGGAAACGACCAACAACAAACTTTTTGATACCCGCATCCTCGATTTTATATTTTCGGTCTAAGGATTCCTATACCTCCTTGGCTGTTTTCTTTCCTATGTATACGTTATACAAGGAATCACTAAGGCCATTCATTACATAATTTTTACATAAAAAATCTAAATGGTGCCATGCATCAATTGCACTTGCAACTTGAATATCCGTTTCACCCTCTTTGGGTTTAGGAGCATCCTCGGTCAAGAACCTCGCAAGGTTCAACGTGGTCAAGTAAAATAAGATCTTTTGCTACCAACGTTTGAAATTCTGGCCATTGAATTTTTCTGTCCTTTCCGCATGATTGACAGGAATTGCCACAGAGGTTGGTTCCTTCACAATAGTTAGTGCAGCAAGAGAAGATGAAACTGGGACATACGGAACATCATCAACGGTTTCAGTTGCCATCTCAATGATAGTTAAGATCTGTTTTAAGATTGTTAGAAAAACAAACACAGTGAGATAACAATTTAAATAGTAGCTAATTTAAACAACAATGTAAACCAGCAATCGGAAACAACAAATGAAGAACAGAAGAGAAAGGAAACCGAAACAAAAATATAAACCCGAGGCCTGCAGAGGACAGTTTCTTTAAAACAAATTTACCACCTCTTGGAATGTTTTAGGTCTGTTGGTATCTGTTTCCCAGGATACAACGGGCACGAATTTCCGGTCAAGCACAGATAGGTAATTCCAACGAACCACAACAGCAGTAAACTCGATCAGGAAAAGTCTCTTTAAGCTACTTGGCACTAATACATTGTGTTCAAAATGTTATAAAATTGATGGGTGAGGCAGGGCCACAACTAAAATGAAATTGAAAGAAAATGAAAAAATAAGCACACAAGAGGACATTAGAAAATTACGTGGTTTAGCTTCTAGCTTATGTCTATGAGCGAAGACTAAAGAAAAATATTTTACTAGTAAAATAAAGATTACAAGTATTGTAATATTTTGGCTCACTACCCAGAATCCCAATACATCCAATCTCTCACTCACTAGACTCACAAGTACTTTATAATTCTAAGCCCTTAAAATCACTCAAGCTCTTTGCTTTTTTTTTTCTCTCACAAATTGGATACCGAAATAGGAAGAACATCCTCATTTTATGACTATTATTTTATTTTTATTTTTATTTTTCTTTCTAAATAAACTGCACCACCTTTGAATTTTTGTGCTGCTGTCAAAGTTTATTCATTCTTGTTCTTTTTTCTTTTTCTTCTTCAAGTATTGCGACACCACAAAAAATGGTGGGACATATGAGACTTTGGGTGAACCCTCTTCTAAAAGAGCGGTGCCCCATTTTTCAATATTTCTCTCACTTGGAGATTATATTAGGAACCAATCAATCTCCACACCATTCTTTCTGTTTCACTATTGTCATGTTGCTTACATCTCTGTTAGGCCATAAGAGGATCTACTCTAAATAAACTTGTCTGCATTGATTGGCTTGGTCAAAACATCTGTTAGATTCTCTTTAGTATGGATTTTTTGCAAGTCCACACTTCCATCTTCCACTACTTCTCGAATGAAGTAATACTAAACTCCTATGTACTTTGTCCTGGAATGAAAAGCTAGATTCCTTGCAATCTGCAAGGTACTCTGACTGTCACAAAACACAGAAATTTTCTCTTTTTTATGCTCGAGCTCCTTCAATAACCTTTGTATCCAAATAAATTTCTTACATGCTTGTATAGCTGTCATGTATTCTGCTTTTGTTGTAGATAAAGCCATAGCGGTCTGTAGTTTTGAAACCAAACTTATAGCTCCTCCTGCAAGTGTAAACACATAGCCGGTAGTGGATTTTCTTTTATCAAGGTCTCCTGTAAAATCTGAATACACATAGCCTATGACAATAAATTCTGATCCTCCATAACATAATGTAACATCCGAGGTTCCTCTAATATATCTTAGGATCCTCTTCACAGCTCTCCAATGTTCTCTACCAGGATTCGCCATGTATCAACTAAGCGCTTCTACTGCTTGTGCAATGTCTAGTCTAGTACATATCATAGCAAACATTAAACTTCCCACTACTAATGCATCTAGTACTCGAAACATTTCCTTCCTCTCTGCTTCATTGTTAGGATACATACTTGAGGATAACTTGAAATTAACAGGAAGTGAGGTAGAAGTTGACTTACAATCTTGCATGTTGAAGCGCCGTAAGATTTTCTTCAAGTAGTTCTTCTCATAAAGCTAAATCTTCATATTATTTCTATCTCAGTAAATTGCATTCCTAGAATCTTGTTTACTGGTCCCAAGTCCTTCATTTCAAACTCTTTAGGCAATTGTGCCTTCAATTCTTAGACTCGATCTTTGTTAGGGCCTGCTACCAACATTCCATCCACATACAATAGCAAAATGATGAAATCATTATCCTCAAACCTCTTGTAATATGCACAATAGTCTGAACTAAATCTGTTGTATCCAAGGCTCATAATAAAGGAATCAAATCTCTTATTCCAACACATTAGCGTCTGTTTGAGACCGTATAGAGATTTTTTCAACCTGCAAACTAAGTTCTTCTTTCCTATTTCGGCAAAACCTTGTAGTTAAAGCATATAAATTTCTTCTTCAAGATCTCTATGAAGAAATGCAGTTTTCACATCTAATTGCTCTAGATGTAGGTTAAATGTAGCACACATTGCCAAGACTATTCTGACCGTTGTGAGTCGAACCACCAAAGACAATATTTCATTAAAGTTAATACATTCTTTCTAAACATATCATTTCACCACCAATCTTGCACGATACCACTTTGTTTGGTCATTGCCACCTCGTTTGATCTTGTAGACTCATTTGTTTCTAATGGCTTTCCTTCCGCGTAGTAGTGATACAAGTTCCCATGCAGTGTTCTTGTGTAGAGCTTCAATTTTTTCCTGCATTGCGGTCATCCACAAAGCAACATCTAGGCTATTTAAAACTTCATGGAAAGTTCATGACTCTCCATCCTCTGTTAGAAGATAGTATGCAATATTGATCTCTGTAACATACTTTGAGTGCCACACTGGCAGTCGTCTCTCATGAGTTGACCGACGATCTTCTGATGCCTCAGACTCGACTGGTTTTTATTTCTCATGCTCTAGTGCTACTTCAAAAGAATTTGAATTTTCTTTTCCTGAATTATTTTTCACTTATATCGATACAATCCCTAACTTATCTTTTATAGTGCTATTGACAACTCTATGAAATGAGAGTTATTACAGTAATTCTAGACTGAAAACAAGATTACTTAGAGAGCAAATGATGTGTTTTTATTGCATTTTTTTACATTTTGCATAAACATTCATTTTAGTTTAATCTTAATAAGTTTTGCTTGATTTAAATTAATGTGTGATCAAATTGTGTGCAAAATCGTAGGTTTCTAGAAGCTTATGATTCTGGGAAAGATTGAAGAAGTAATGGGTTGGCACAAAAGAAGTGAAACTAAATCTGAAGCAGTACAATGCTAGAGTCGTTGTTGGAGCAGCCATTGTTGTAGCAATTCTGGAACAACGATAGAGAAAACTTAGCACGGGAAATCTGCAAGATTGCGATATACAGTTTCCTAATCTAACTCTCGCGCACCTTAGGCTTTTTCTTACCCTAATTTTCAGTTATAAAAGGAGGCACACATCATATAAAACGGCGGCAAGGAATTAACATTGAAAAATTGGAGAGGAAAAGAAGGAAACGATCAGACTCCCGGGGAATCAGTGAAGAATCCAGCAGAGTTATTGGCACGATCAAAAACTTGTTGTACAAATTTTATTGAACTCATAAGTGCACGAATTTATTGTAGAATAGATTAATGGTGACGAGTGTCGATCCCACGAGGAGATAGATTTTAATTATATGTAGAATTAATTTTCTATGAGGGTGGTTGGATTTGTGGTGAAGATGATTTAGAATATCCTAAAATTTAAATTGAAATGACAGAATTAAATTAAAGTGGAAACTATTAAAATAAAGCGCTTGGGTTATCTAGATCTGCATCAATATGGACTATGAGCTAAATATTCTTTATTATTGCCAATTAAATCATGAAAGGGGAATCCACACCTCTTGAACCATGTTCTAATCAATATGGTGCTAAGGGCTTATCGTGCAAAATAATAATAACATTGTACTAGGGAGCCGGTGAAACCAGGGCGGTATCTAGATAAGATTATTACTATTTATCAATGAAAAGTCAAAACATCCACAAAAATTAGAGGGGAAGAGAAAGTAAATTTAACAATTAAAGCCCATGGCACATGTTGAGACTTCACCTTCAACCCAAGCTTGAAAGAAAATTAGCTACTCATAATTGAACTAGGGGTAAAATGGAAATTTATTAAAATACATAGAAAATACAAGATAGAGAAGGAATTACAGAAAATGGAGCTAAAAAATGAATTCAAAGATGCCAAATTAGGGGGGGAAAACCCCCTTTTTATAGATATATTGAGTAAATCATGACCATTGGATTAAAAACAATTTGGACTCTTAGGATTGTGCCACATCATCAGTTAACAGTACACGGTTTGACCACGCGGTTTGAATAGTGACGCGGTTTGAACAGTGACGCGGTTTGGTTGAAAATAATCCCATGTATTGCATTTACCGTACGCGTGATTTTTGGTCCACTAATATGCCGCCACGTCACCATTAACAATACATAAGAATTTCAGTCCAATAGAATCGTAACACCTCATCAGTCAATGCCACATGATTGGTCAATGTCACGTCATCGTTCCGTATGTGTGAACAATGTCGTGAACAGTAACATGGACAATACCGTACATGTGAACTGTGCCATTTTTATTTTTATGCTCCTCCTAAGGTTTTCGACTGTCCTGAATTCAAAAGTAATATCTGTTTCGCTGTATGATCTCTCGTTTATTGTAAAATGACCATGATGCCCCTAAAATACATAAAATACTTAATTAAAATAAAACACACATAATTAAATTACAAGAAACTTAAATACATAAAAGTAAGAGTTGTTAGTAAGACTTGAAATGTAAAATGATGATTTTCTCCTTTATAAATATACATTTTCTAGTACTCAATAGTTATTTGGATTTGATCTTCATTGATTCTCTACTTGTTTTTCTCTTTACTCTTTGATTGAACCGATGTATTTCAAAACTAGTATTTTGCTATTTGTTTATCTTTTGCAAAGTATAAACTAAACTTGCTTGTAGTTGAGTTACAAACAATCTAATGGGTTTAGACTGTTCTTATGAGTTGATGTATGATTGCTATAGCATTTTACTCTAGCAGCTATTATTATAACTGTTATTTCAGCTGAGCACCCATTTAATGGTTCAAGTTAAGATGGAGCAGCAAAATGGCCAGTCTTAGTGGATATTATTAGAGTAACACTTGATCTTAATTTGAGTTTCCTGTATTAAGTTAGTTTGACTCCTATAAGGACTATACTTGAAGTTAAGATTTGTGAAGAACTAGACATAGTCATTCACCTTGTAGGGTTGATAGAATTGTTGTTCACAATGTCATGCCTCATGTGGAATAGCAGCTGGTCATTGTTAGAATACTTAGAGGTATGAGAAGTCCAACACGCGATAGCTAATGATGCAAAATAATTCTGCCCAGTGCTGTAGGAATTGATGTAACAACTGGTGTTAATATTATGAAAAGTAGTAAGCCCAAAAAGAGAGTTTGATCATTCAACTACCTCATTCTCAATTGATTCTTTTACGCAATTTACTTAGTTTATTTTACTCTTGCAGTTACTTGTTTTATTTCTTTACATGTTTTAATTTCGGTAGTAAACAACTTTACATTTATCTTAAAATCAAGATAGATAGCGCTATTGTAATTGCTGTAGTATTTCTGGTGACATCAATCCATGTGGAGTCGATCTTAAATACTCATCACTTTATTACTTGTTGTGTACACTTGTACATTGACATCAATAGCAATTGAGCTTAAAATTAACCAGCAAGTTTTTGGCGTTGTTGCTGAGGATTGTTTGTTTATTTTCTAAGTGTGAAGTAAATCTTGATAATACCAACTTGATCTAATTTACTCTATTTATTGACATATCAATACTTGCATGCGCAAAGACAGATCTGTAGTATTTCAATTTGATCCTGAGATTGAAAGGACTGTAAGGAGACTGCAAAGAGAACAAATGAATTAAAAAATTGCTTCAGACATGGATAATCTGCTGGGTGTGGGAAATTTGGACCCTCACGGGCCATTACAACCTGTCAACATTCAAGAGGAGCATAATGAGGATGTTAACCAGAGACAGCTAGGCAACAACAATATCATCCACATGCCAAATGACAGAGACAGGGCGATCAGAGATTACGCCGTGTTAACTCCTTAAGTTGTACACCCTAGAATAATCAGACCTGAAGTAGAAGCCACAAACTTTGAACTGAAGCCAATGATGTTTCAAATGTTGCAAACACTATTAGTGGCCATCGACTAGACAGCCAGCAGCAAGAAGAGCAGCAGGGGTACATAATATAGATGCAATTACAGCTTTATAAGCACAAGTAACCTCATTGACTAACATGGTGAAAGCCATGACATCTGCTCCAG